>NW_008824403.1:812681-826360 GCF_000699105.1 Pygoscelis adeliae | reverse complement strand
ATGTTTTAATATAGTATACTTTTCTCGCTGGTGTTAAAAAATGTGTAGTGATTTTTAAGGTCTGTTGGCCTCAGCCAGCCATACAATCCCATTGAATTAATTAATTAAGGCACAGACAAATTTAACTCCCACTTAGATGACAGCTTGTTAAACAAGTATTTCTTATTGGATTTGGTTTACTCTTTACCCGACTCTGAGCTTTAACTATTTCCACTGCTGTGATCAAAATATCCTCCTGGGCTCTGCAGTCGCGCAAGGTGAGCGCTGTGGCATCGGCACTCACATCTGTCTGATTCCTGTCCGTAGTGCCACAGAGAGTGCCCTGTTGCTGTCCCAAGGGCCACAGCTACTCCTCCAAAAATGGGAGCTTTGCAGCCACCCGAGGCGCACGGTCCCGCCGTGGCCCTGGGCTCTGCCTGCACGTGCCTCTGGCTGCGGCTGCTCGTCTTGCCCACGTCTCGCCCAAGCGGTGCGGCACAGAGAGGTGGGCAAGCTTCCCTGCCAGACCGTGGCACAGGTGGGTTCAGGTGTGTGGGGACAGGTAACGCGATGTCCTACGCAACGCAGCCAGTGCCACAGCGTCTGCTTCCCACAGCCCCCGTCAGCTGGGCGAATGATGGGTTAGGATGCTAGCAACACCACCACTTTAATACACAGCTAATATACCATTTCCTCCTTCCTGTGTATATAAATATAGATGTGCGTGTATAATTAATGTACATAATTACTTAGATTGCTTGATACAGGTACTTATTTTTGTTTGTAGTAAATATGTTGCAAGGCTTCAGAAACACAAATAGTTAACGAGCCTGTTTAGGTATTCAAAATACACAAGCTATGAAACTTTGGAGTAGGAGGGGGTGTTGCGGGAGCTGCAGCCCATTATTCAATTCCTGGGGTCAGACCAGCAGCAGCTGTAAAAATCAATAAGGCTTACAAAGATGAAATAAACTTTCAAAAAGAAACATTGACAGAGGATATTCCACAAAGCCACTCTTGATGAGGCTGAGCCTGTTCACACCGAAGCCAGAGGAAGTTTTACTGTTTACTCTAACAGCCTTGGGCCAGCGTCAGGAACTTGCAGGATTCCTTGGGCAAAGTTTTCCAAAGTCCAGTCTCCTGATGGGTCCAAAACGTGTCTGGGTACCACAGTGCTGGGGCACGCTGAGGCAGTGTGTCTGACTGTCACCTCTTCTTCACTGATGGTTTTGATGAAGCAGAGTCCAGGTTGTTTGGATTTTTTTTTCTTTTCCTTTTTTTCTTTTTCAGGACCTTTCAGAGTATTAAACAAAACACAAAACCTTGCTGGTCTTGCAAGTAAAACCCAGATGTGCAGGTATTAATATCACAGACCTGAGAGATCTTGGTATAATATGTTTGTGGGATAAACTTTTAATATACATAGAAAACATTCTAAATAGTATTCCAAATGCTGGGAATAACCTAAATCTTCTGATAACCTCATAAATCTTCCCTTCTTTCTTATTCTCCTGTCTGATTTGAAGTCATATCTGATTTAGCCACAAAGATAGCTGTAATCGGTGACTTTTCAAGGCCCAAAGTAACTATTCACAGTAGAAAGCATCTAGTATTGGAAGATGTCTTCCTGTAGAGAGTCAGAGCCAACATAGCAGGAAAAATTTTGGGCCTTGCTTTATATAGTGTACTTAAAAATAAATCCCAGTTAAACACAATTTTTTTCTTATAGAGTAAATGACTTTGTAGCAGTCTGCTGACTTTTAAGACCTTTTTTCATGTGTTTATAATGGTCAACAGAGTACACTTGCCAAGCCCAAGCATTCAAGAATGTGTCAAGCCCCTGAACAAAGATGAGCATAATAAATAAATTAAAAAAAAGAGTCCGAGAAAATAATTTTGGGTCTTTTTTAATGTGTTTTCTCCTTTCGTCTGCTTTATCGTCCATGCTTGCTAGATTTTCTCTGCAGTTGGGAGGGTTAGAAATTGAGGAACTGAGTTTTTGCATAATCACATGATTCCAGGAGAGGCACTTTTAGGAAGAATGACCAAATGTCACAGACAGTTGACAAGCATGCCAAGACTGACAGCTGTGAGACTGCGCTGTCAGTTTCTGGGTATGGACTTCCAGTTTTGGTCAAAGATATGAACATAAATACACTATTTCATTATTAAGGAGTAGTATTTATTTATTAACTCATTCCATCGAAGAAATATTATACTCAACTTACACTTCGGAAGTGTCTTCAAACCATTCGCTGTCATACGGTTTACAACACTTTTACGGCCTCTGTAATTTACAGCAAAGTCATTTAAAATATATACCTTGATTAGATCTACATTAGTCTTATACTTTTTATGTCAAATTATGTTAAAATGGAAATAATGATTAATTTTGCTATAGGAAATTTCATCGAGTTATAATAATTTCAGTCTTATCTCTTTGAGCTGCATGTTTCTCCTATTGCTTTAAAACTAATTTAGGCCGCATTATATACAAAATTAAATCTTACTTTTATAGCTACACCCTTGGGGTTCAATGAAAAGGCTTTATGAGCTAGAAATTAAAAGTACTGGTTGAAAATACTATTACATTATACAGGCTATTATTAAGGCAATTTACAAAGTTGGTATTAAAACTATGCACATTTTTCATTGTTAGCACCCATATATTCAGCAAGCCCATGGGACCATTTGGTATATAATCTGGCAAATAAAATCAACTGAAAGGTAAACAGTAAGTCCACAGCATTTCTTGATAGGGAAAATTGCACTGTAATAATTGTAAAGCTGATTTAGCCCAAGATTGTTATGAATTTAGGAGATACACACCACATTTGTTACATGTAAAAATAAATTTGAAACTCTGTATTCCACACATATTGGAGGACGCACAGAAATATGAGTTTGCTTTCTCATAAAGAAAACAAATATTTTATATTCCATGACATCCAATTTGGCATAAGTCTCATTTTGCATCTTAAATGTGTAGTTTTTCTTCACAGTTGAATTTTGGCTCCTAGGTACGTATTTCCACAATTTGGAGGCTAGATAATTGCTTGTTTCCACTTGGACCCTAGGTAACATAATGCGTGGTTTAATGCTTTGATATTTCTGCACAGTGATGTAAAAAAAATGTCGCAGTATGATTTATGGGAAGTATAAGAAAAAGAAATGGCCTTTTAATTTCAAGGACGCTTAAAGAACAGAGACCACTAAGAAGCAGGGCAGAATATCAAACGTTTGTCCTAGATGACAATACTGAGCAAGAACCAAGTGATTATGCATTTGTCCTTTAATGTTATATATCTACATGTTCCACATTAGAGCATCCTAGCTCTTATATCAAGATGGGACATGGTCGACTGTATTTAAAACAGAAAGGGAGAAGGTATCTTTTTCCTCTCTCAAAGGGAAAACCGTTGCAATAGCAGAAATGGTTTGGCGAGAAAGATGCCACCAGGACTGCCTGGTTGCAACGCGAGCGCTGGGAAGAGCTGGAAGGAAGGAGCAATGCTGCATCTCTGCTCGCTCGCTCGCTGCTCTGCGGCTGCAGGAGTCTCGTTGGGAAGGCCAGACCGGCGTTGCTGTGACTGAGAAGTTTTCCCATCTACTTCCACTCTAACTTTACGGCAAGCTGCTTGGCATTGTCACACTGCTGGTGGAGTCAGAGGACAAGAAAGTGCATTCTTCCCTTGGCTCCTAGGACTAGGTTCTAGCTAGCATTTGGCAGTAAGTTGAGGTGACCAGGGCTTTTACTATGTTGTCCCAGGGTTTAGGCTTGTGATTTATTTGGAGCATCATTTCTTGCAGGGCAATCTGAGAAAACACAGGATTTTCTTTCCCCAGACTTTTTGCAAGGGCTGGTGCTTGAGGTGGCAGATTTTAAGCAGGTTAGGAGAGGGCAAGGATGCTCAGCCTGCCCCTGTAGGTTCAGCGGGGAGCTGGGATATTAATTGGAAACCTCTCCGGATTCTGGGGAAAACCGCAAAATTCTTCTTGCCCCTACCCTTTGTGGAAAGCTTGTGGCTCAGGAGCTGTCTGGGAGGGAAGAGATTGTGTAAATATGCTGCCCGGTCACGGGCATCCAGCTTTCAGGGGGTGCTCTGAGAGCGCTGGAAGGCAGTGATCCTTTCCTTGGATACTCAGCAGCCAGCCTCTGCAGGAAAAGTATGGATTAGGAGTCAAAGGTGACCAGCACACTGTGTAATCAATCCGTGCTGTGTTACTGAGCAAAAGAAATTTTGGCTGTTCCTGTCGTGTTGGGACAGAGGGAATTCCACGTGGGAGCGTTGCATGCAGCTGTTGTGAGCTGAAGTGTGTTGCTGGTCTGCACTGAGGGGTCATAGAAACACCTGAAAACGTCTGATTTTGTTTACATGAGTGATAAATAGCCCTTTAAATGAAATAACCCGAGTTGGCAAGTTTTAGCAAGTTCATGTTTTCTTCATGTTACAAGAACCGTTTGACAAGGAACATAATTTTATTTGCCTAACCAAAACTCCTCTGACCACCCAACTTCATTCCAGTTGCTAACTACAAGGATATGATTTATAGAAATTAAAGCAGCCCAATAAAAAAGGAATAAATGTGATACTGTATTTAATTTTGGCGTTCTCCATTATCCTCTTACTGTCCCTTAAAGAAGATTCTTCAACTATTACAGCATAATGCAAACATTGCTATTATTAGATATTCATATTTTATGGCCTTGGAAAATGTTGATATATAATTAATTTGATTATGGATAAAGTAATTCAATTTTATATTGCCTACGCTAATTTATTAAATACTGTAAAAGATAATGGTTCGAGCGCAAAGGGAAATGGAAGAAATTATTTGTACTCAGAAAACTGTCAAGCATGTTTAACATGTTTGTACAGAGAAGGCAAAAAAAAGACATTATGTAATACATCAATCAGCTCACAGAGATTACATTTCAAAGCCTTTTTATATTGAATTAATGGAGCTTGATTTTTAGTCTTTTAGAAGTATCTGAATTTACAATACTATAAATTTATAAATAATGCATTTTATTTTTGTTGCTATTGTTATTATGGCCTGAGGATCAAAGCCCTAAATTAGGCATCTGAATTAAATATAACCCTCCCTAAGAACGGATAATCCCCAAAGCAAATTCTATTTATATATCTTTTCAGATTTAAATAGCTGAATTATTTTTTGAAAATATTTAAAATGAAGAAAACAAAGTTTAGGGAGGGCGAGTAAGAGAACGTACAGGACACATCAAACCACAGTACAGTCTTGGCAACACTTACACACGCGTAACTTCCCCAGTGAGTGGCTTCCTTCACTTGACTGGGGCTTCTTGTTCAAGGAATGTTACCTATACACTGATTTCAGGAATTTGTTTTACTTTAAGATGACGTAATAGCTGTTTTATAAATAAAAGGGTATGGACCTGATCAGGTTTCTTACTAAACGATACTTTCTCAGTAAGACTGATGAAAGTTCATGTGGATGGATGCAGGGATCTCTGTGTATGGTTTTGAATGATGGGGATCTACTCATCTAATTTTTCTCTCATAAAATTGTGTCTTTCATATCCTTATACTGACCTGTATCTTACTTCAATTGCTTTCCCACCGATTTTAGCAAAAATACATCAGGTTCTTCATCAATCTTGCAGAATTTTGCAGAAATACAAAACATTGTATGTGCGAACTAAAGCTTCATATGGGATTGTTTTACATTTTGATGTTGGTGGTTTTCAGGGGAAAGTCCCTACGTTCTGCTCCCCCCTCCCCCCCCCCTTTATTTTTTTCTATTTTATTCTCAGGAAACCGTATTTATAACAATCTTTGATCCCAATTCTACAAACATGTACACCTTTACAAATATGAAGAATCACAATAGTCAGGAGTTACCCACATAATTGCACCTACTTAATTACAGGTTGAATTTTTATTCACAATGGTGAACGCAGGATTTATAGCATTTTCTACGGCATATAGAGAACACAACATTTTCGGTTTGCAAGAGCTAAAGGCAAAAAAATTCTGCAATCCGTATCAGGAGTTACTTCCTGGTATCTTTCAAAGGTGAATTGAACTTCTAAAGGTGAAGCTTTCCATATGCGAAAGGATGATAAAAATACAGAAAAAATATTTCAAACTGATGTCCTGCAGTATCTGTTACAATGTTCTTGTTAAAACAAGATGTTCCTTGCTGGAATATCCCCAGTTCTAAACGAGGATTCATTTCAAAGACACCATTTTTGTCAGTACGTTTTATTGTCATAATATACTACATTTGACATATATAAACATCAAGTTATGAGATGCTTAGGCCAAGATATGCAACCTTTCTCCTTTTTCAAAGTCTTGATTTTAAAATTCTGAATTATGCTGAGCTGATTTGTTACCTTCAAAGCTTGTCTGACACTCACCTATTTTGAATTGATGGGAATACTTTTACATTGAACCATTTCCTGGGGTGCAGGCATATATTTTTGAAATCTAATCACAATGAGCTCTTTACTACAAGAAAACAATACCTAGTTATTGCTGACATCTTACAAAGCAGATATAAAGAACAGAACCTTAAATGCCCATGTTAATTCCATACACAGAAGCAAGAACAGTTTAACTTTCTCTTGTCATGTTTCATAGTAGTCTTGCATATACAAATGTGATATAAATCTATTACTGCAATAAAAACGCTCCTTTGCCATTAAAACCCTCTAATTAATAATGCATTTGGTAATGATTACTCTTACAGTTATTATTTAATACAAGCAAAAAATGAACATTATTTTCAAACATGGCCAACTAGAATCTCCTAAGTCCTTGTTATTTATGATTCTGCTTTCTGAAGGTCAGATTATTTTTCATTCGCTTTAATAATTCACTAGGTGTGCTAAATGTTTACTTCATGTCTGAATGACAACCAATCTTGTTTTAATTAAATATATCTCCTGACATTGTTTTAACATATCAGTGAATTCAAATCAGTTAGTAAAATGTTAAGCAAATCAAATTTGTAGTCACTCTCTACTTTGAATATCCACTTCTCTAGTTTCTTCCCACCTGCTGTCATGTGTTAATTTTTTTAAAGCATCATCTATTTGCAAAAAAAGAAAGAAATTGGTATTGTCTTGTGTTGTTTCATCCTTAAAGTGAAACCATTTGCAAGAAAATTATGGGTCCCTAGTGCTGAACTTCTTTGCATATTAATTTTGTTAGCCTTACCTCCTGTGGTCTTTAGTTCTGGAAGGCCTATTAGATAACACACAAGATAAATTTTCCCTTGTATCTTACAGCTAGTCAGGGGAAAAAAAATCCTTTTTTCTTAAAACTTAAAAATTGCGATATTAGCCATGCATATTTTCCCCCTATTTTATTAGTCAAGATTAATTTAATTAAGCACAATAACCTAGTCATATTGGTTATATTTGTTTCCAGTTCTTGAGAAATTTATGTTTATGCTAATATGTGTGTCTCAGAAGATCATCTAAGAAATGGATCCTGTGCCAATTCTGTCAAATGGTGGCGTCAGAATGGGCTTTGGTGGAATTTGCGTGTTATATTTTATCTGAAACGTAGAAGCCAAGGGAAGCTGAGTAGGTGGAATAGGAACGGTCAGGCACAAACCTCAGGCTCTTTCCATGGTTGCAAAAGCAGATTTACTTGGATATGGTTTGTCTTCCGTTAGATCGGATGGTTGGAGACACTTAGATACTCAGAATGAGAGGAAGGTGCCTGGTGGGGTTTACAAGAGTCCAAGCAGAGAAGACACGACTCCTATTTTCAGCCAGTGGCAGTGAGTATTTTGGCATTTTGGTTGAGTTTCTCTAACTATCTGAGTACCTGCAACTGGAGCTCCCAAATTCCTTTGGAAGTCTACCTCCCAGTGTTACGATTACATAGCAGCTGACTTTCAGCATGTTTCTCCGTGCCTGAGAAACGGGCTTGTGGTTTCTGAAAAGAAAGGGCTGGTGTTATACTCTGCCACTTACAAATACCCGAATTACAGGTTAAATTTCTTCAGCTACTTGAACTCGTTTGCTGTTTGCACCCAAGTATCATCAGCTTCTTCTCATAACAAAAGGACTGTGTGGAAAGCCCTCAGTTCTTGACAGACAACTTATTTTGAGTTAGGATTTCCTCCAAAACACCCTCTGCTTTTAGAACAATAGAAATGTTGACATTTCTCAAAACTCTATAGCTGATCAGAGACCAGTCAATTTGTTTCAAGCTTTCCAGCTCATACGCTAAAAACAAAGCGAGACCAGAGAGATCTTTAGGCTAAATGACATCATTATTTATTGACATTGCCTTTTGTTTAAAATGGCACACCAGGTCCAAATCCTAAATGAGTCCATAGTAATTTTTTAGACTCTAAAAGCACAGTGGAAAAAAAGGCATTTTCATAGTTGCCGACATCACTAATTTACAACTGCACTGGTAACAAGTTACCAAACACGTTTCTTTGCTATTATCACACATTTCTAAATATCTGTTTTATTATGTCATGAAAATCCTTAAGACATTCTAAAGGCATTTTTTCTTGTTTGAATTTTGTTTCATTAAAATGTTTTTAAACCTTGTGAGGACATTCTCTGCTCCTGAGAATTGGTAAGCTGTTATCTCGCATCCTTGCATTCCCTGGGAGGCTTTCTGGGAAAAAAGATCCACCTTTTTTTTCCCCCCTGTGCTAAACCACACCTGGATCAGACAGGCAGGGACAGACAGCGCCCTTCACAGTGTGTCGAAAGTGAGAATCCACACCAAAACCACAAAACCTGTTTTGGTGACTTCCTTCAAAGAAAAAAACCTAACAAAATCCAAAACTTACCCCTTTTGCCGTGAGTTTCTTAGCATTGAGACAAATGGAGTGATTTAGACAAAGAGCGTGGTACCTGACAGTGTCAAAATAAAATGGATTTTTCTAATTTAACTATGAGATTATGAATATTAACCAATTAAATATGCAAAACAGCTGAAGATGTTCCAGACAATGGTCTGAAAGCACGCACTGGGATTTTCTTCCCCATTACTACTTGGCCATGGGATAAGTAATGAAAATAAATACACAAGCCATCAATAAGTAATCACAGACCAGATCTCCTCTGTTTCCTCGGGCAAATCTTTTGACCTAATATTTCTGTTGTCCCGCCCTTTGAATATTTGATCTGTTTAGACTGTGGGGTGTCTGGAGAAAGACTAGTTTTACTGTGTTTGTGAAGCACCCAAAACTGTTCTGAGATCTCAGTTTTCAGTGAAGCCTCTAGGCACCACCAGGCTGTTGATACAACCACGGATATTTCAGTCTCCTGAAATTTCTGCTTTATTGCTAGAAACAGGATCTATCAATACAACAGGGTTTTCAGCCTACGTTCTTTCATCAGAGCGCTTGCCTACCATGTGCAGAGACCTGATCGCTGCAGGGGTTGTTTGCCGTATCTTCCAATATCTGCTACTGCTTTCGCACATGGTTTGTAGGAAGCAAGGAGGAGGAGATGGATTTTACTGCAGATTCTGTTAGCGTGACATCATCAAGAGATGGAAAGGAGAGAGCAATGAGCTTCCCTGCAGGGCAAGAAGGAGTAAAGAGAATGGCATGGTAGTATATTTGGGGAAGCAGGATGGAAAGAAGAATGAACAGAAGGAGAGAGTAATAGAGACAACAGGAAGAAGAGTAAAGAATGAGCAATGAGACAATGTGATTAGAGCTTTTTTTCCACCAGGGAGAAACATTTGCAATGAAAACAATTAAAATCCATTAGACTTTCCTAATAATGTTTTTCCATGCACGTAATCATGGCAGTTGCCAAAGGGATGGGGAAGAAACAGCGGGCGGGATGTTTTTGGGTGTAAACGAAGAAGTGGGACTTGAGATTTGCAAATGGGAGACTGGATGTTTTTTATTTTGTGATTGGACAGAAGCAATTGGCATGTAATGGCAGAAGAGGTGGACTGAATGCATGCTAGGGGATGGAAAGTATTCAATGACCTAATACAAACTGTTCCTATTGTGAGTAACAGTTTTCGTCAATGCTAAATATATAGACACTTGTTTCTATACCGAGAGGAAAACCTTTTCTACAAGTATTCAATATATAAGGAGTCAAAATACTGCTCTTCACTGACTGTAAGCCTATTACAATGTCTCACTTAAAAGAGGAAAATACCCTAGCGGGAAATTTTGTGAAGCTTTGAGTAGAACAGAGTATCTGGTAAATGCCGGTGTTTAAAGCTGATGAAAACTGAATAGAAATTATCTTGAAAGTCTTCTGAGATTTGTTGTAAATGTGGTGTGACAGTGGTCTTGTGAAAAGTCATTACATTGTACTCAGAGTATATGAAGGACCTAATGCCATCCGACTGTGATAGCACCGTGATTAAAAACCGACAGTACCCAGGGTCTTTCACTGTTTCTACCCTGGCCAGTCCGTGCTGCTGCGCTGACGAACCAGAAAGTGACTTCAGCGCTCTTGCTGATGAAATTGCAATGCCAAATGGTCTTCATGTAAACGTAGCCTTGTTACACATTTGTTTAAGTGAGGGCAGGTACAGATGCTGAGTGTGCCTTCTTGAATGCTGCACGGTATCATTAATGTTCCATTTTTGCCAGGCTACCATGGCTGTGCTTAAAAGTCTTTGAGTGCTTGTTTTGTTGGAAAAAAATCCTGAACTTGAAGAAATGATGTAGAAGATTTCAGTTGTATTCCATTTCTTTCCTTTTCATGTTTGATAGTTTGAAAATTCATGTTAAAGAAGTGTTTTTCTCTAATGTTGCCACAACGTTCTGTTTTCCAGCAGTTAATTACTAGGTTTTATTTTCTGTTTCATACAAGCTTCTGTTATCAATTTACATCTTTATCTGTCAGTCTTATTACCTGTTCCTGTGAAAACTTCAGTAATTTCTTCAGTGATGATTTTTTCAGGTCATAAATAAACAAGAAATAATCTTCCAAAAAGACCTTCGTGATTCTTCCCTCCATTTTCAAATGTCTCTTGTTTTAACAATCAAAGCCAGTTCTTTATCCCTTCGGTAGTTTCTCTCTGTTTGCTAATCGTACAGTCTAGCGTTGAATATTGTACCAATATTTCCCCAGATCTTAAATCAGTTGGGGCCAAAATTGCTCCTGTTGACCCACTGTTACTCCTTCCAAGCTTTCTGTCAAGTTTACTTGCCATGATTTCTATTTGGTGGTTTGTTGTTTATTTGTCTAAGTACTACATTTTAGATTTTTCTGATAAAGTTTCCACTATATTGATATGGATTACTCTTCCACAGGATAAAGGTAACAAGATATCAATTTGCTGTCATGTTCAACTTGTTTTATACCGGTGAAGTCACTTGAATGACATCATTAAGAAGTGAACACATTGGTCTGAATCTGATGCCAATCTTCAACAACTTCTGTTATTTCTGTTTTCACAATAGGTGTTGTGTCAGCTTTCTTCAACCTATTAGTGCCTCTAAGGTTTGGAAAGAAATCTCTCCTTTTGTTTTTTTACTGCTTCCTCCTGAATAGTTTGACAAAAGCTTTTTTGTCATCTACAGACATTCCAGCTTCCTGACTTAATCATTTTGCTGATCCTGATTTTCTCCTATAATTCTTCTTGTTTCCTTAGGAAATGTAAATCTGCTGCAGCATCTGTTAGCCATCCTTGTTTATTAATAATTAGGCATGAATGTAATTATAAGTTCTTTAATAATTTACCTTTACCACCTCTGAGAGGCCCATAACTGATCTCTTGTTTAAACATTTCAGATCTTTGTCCTACATTATTTTCATATATCATTCTCAACGTGTTGACCACATTGTTGATTCAAGCAAAATCTCATCCTCAGCTCTTGCCAGGAATTTATCTCTGAATGTGTTATCTCTTCTAATTGGACATTTGGGAGAGAACAGATTGCTGGAAGCTCTAGTCCTATGGCTCCTTAATTCATAGCTGCTTGGCCCTTGACTAAATTAAAGCTGCATGGAGCTGCCTGATTTAAGAACTCAGGGTATTAAAAGCAGCAAAGGATGAGGTACAGCGGAGCTGTGTACTGCTATGCTGTTTATACACCCCATTTTGATCAGGCTCCAAACACTAACATTCACTGTTCTCTTTGGCTACTTTTGCCAAATTCATGCTACTGAAGGAACCCTGAGCACAGAGGGATCTCCAGCCATTTAGGGGCTATTTTGACTGAATATGTAGTGGAAAATGGGATTAGCAGACCAGAAATCTAGTCCTCTTCAGGAGGTGAACAGATGTGCTCCTCCAGCTTCAGCTGCGCTGGTGGAAGATATTAGTAACCGCAGCCTGTCTCTGGGTGGTTATCGGGAATCCCAAATCCCTTCGATTCTGCTAGTAGCGCTGCTCATACAAGCTTCCTCTAACCTATTTTTTCAAAATGCACTAGATTAGCGAAGACTTACCGTTTATCTAAACTACCCTGGCCTCTTTGGACTGAAATAAGTTGGGGGGTGCTCAGATAACCCACTCAGCCAGCAGATCAGTAGGGGCAGCAAAGAGCAACGGGCAGCAATCCGTCTCCCTGACATAGCTGCTCCAAAATACATGCCTGGCTAGACCCCAAATTCTGCTAGATACACATTTCATCTCCTTCCTATCCCCATGGTAATTCCAGTTCCATTTACTCTTCTAATTTCTGCACTTTAGACCATTCTGCTTTTGACAGCAGCACTTTGTTTATTTCAAAAGCTTTCATTCTCCTAACGGCTGTGTAGAGTAACGATCTGGTGAGCAAGAAAAAAGGGGCGCTTATAACCACACACTTATACTCACCCTGCTTGTCTCCATTGAATAAAATTTTATTATTTACTACCTCTAAATTCCTCTGTGATAAATGACCAGAATCTGCCATGTCGCACTACTTTGTATTCTGCACCACAGAAAAACATTAAATACTTACTTGCTCGGAAAAATATATCAGGAAAGACTGTGTCTGCCCCATGGTGCTTCTGGCTCAAATGAAAGAAAACACAGATGTACCGGCCACGTTGGGCAAGAGATCTTCTGCTGGAACAAAAAGATAGCGAAAACCTGTATTACCTTACACAAGCTGGAGATCTGCTGCTTTCGTATCAGCAGATAAGGTTTTTTCATTTTTGCCTTGCGGAAGGGTAATGACGACAGTCAGCATTTCGGGTTCAGATTGGTGTCTCAAGCAAAATGTTCTCTGAAAATGTATTAGAATATTCTTAATTCTCAATTTTCCCTTTTTTTGACAAGAAATTAAAACTTAAGCATCAATATTTTTGCTGTTTTGAAGCTGTTTCTTTTTCAGGTTGGGGATTTTCAAGCAAAAAAAAAGGAAAAGCGATCAAATTTTTAAATTGCTTCAAAGATTTCAGAAAACATGTAGACTTCGCGATCTGCAGTTTTTCAGAGAGAAATCTGAAAGAGAACGAAAATATTTCACTGGAAGAGGGAGCCAGGTCCAGATGCACATGGCAGCCTTAAAAGAGTCAAGGAAATTGAGGGCAGCTGAAGAGAAAGGTGCAGCGGGATTTATTGGCATCAAAAAAGTTACAAGCTTAGAGAATTTTGGCCCGACTACTATTTACTGCGTGTTTAATCACAGAGGCTTTGGAGGGAGCCAGATCTGTCTGGAGAAGGCAGAGCTGAAAAAGTAATGCTTTTTTATTTTTTAATGGGTGAGAAGCTAGACGGGGGGGGGGGGGGGGGGGGAAAGACAACACGAGTTGGGGGGGG
>NW_008824403.1:793220-812182 GCF_000699105.1 Pygoscelis adeliae | reverse complement strand
GGCTGGGGGGGCGAGGGGGAGCTGCAGGTCTCTCGCAGCTGCAGTTTATAGCTCCTGCTTGGGAGCAAACGTATTTATTCAGCTGGGGGAGGGGAAAGGCAAAGGGGGTATGCCCCACTGGTAATACATAAAGTCTGTCGTATGGCTCAGGGATGCAGGAATAAAATGGACCAGATGGGTGCTCCGGATGGGGTCCCTTTTATCTCGTTCCCATGCCCTACTGGGGGTTCAGGGCCGGGTGCTACCCTTTAATTCTGCTGTTTGCCTCCCCTATAGCTGGGCGAGATGTGCGTGTGTGAAAGTTGTTGCGGAACTTCTCCCATGTCTGATCTCGCATTGCAGAAAACTTTGCTGTTTTGGTTAGCTTTCTGGGCCCGGATTTAGAACAGAGTCAAAATTTATAAAGTCCCCATTCCTGTGGTATTTTGCAAAGCCGATTTAAGTGAATGACAGGCAGGTGAGTCCGATTAGCACATTTCAGAGTTGCCGGTGTTGCAAACTGAAAGCTTTTCTAGCAGACATCATCCTAGCTGGCCCCCTATTTTCACTGTTTTGATAGTGTGATGTGGGACTGGTTGGGATTTGATGTGCTGTAGATTGGGAAGTTTGCCCAATTCCGTCATTATTTTTTTCCTTGTTTTGTTTGCGGGCGCTTTGGGACTGTGGCAAAGATGGCAGGGCTCCGAGGAGCGTCCTTTGATGTCTCAGACTCTGGCCACCATGTCTCTTCCATTGGTATGTCTTCAGACTTTCCCAAGGAGAAAAGAATGTGTTGGTCATGCACCGTTTCTATTTTAAATTGGAAGGAAAAAGAGTTACTAATTTAATATTAGCATCAGAAGCACTTCTCTAGTGCTTTGATTGATCTGACCTTTGCATATTTCCATTGTCTAGAGGATTACTTAGACAAAAGAAAACAAGTTGGTCTATTAACAGAACAGGTTGTTTCCTTTATGAACACATATTTTATCTATCTGCATTTTTTTATACACAGGTCAGGCTGACCTAGGAGCAATATGGGCAAATACTGAAGAGAGCCATAGTTATCACAGGCAAAGTAACACCCAGTTACAAGTAAGGGGCTACAAGTAAAAAAGAATCAGATTGTCACGCTGGGCGAAGAAACGAGAGATTGGCAGAAAGCCTCAGAGAAGCCTGGGTTCTTATCGCAACAAACAGTTGGTTCTGAGGTCATTATTGTACTTGGTGATGTCAATAGAAACCCTCCGTGCATTGAGTGAACACTAAATAGCTTTAAATAAAATCACAGATCAGATATATGAAGCTAAAGGAACAAACTGTAATTGAAATCCAGGTAGTTCTGAGCAAGAATTAGAAAAAAGAATGAGTTACATAAAGTACTATAAATACCTGGTGTTCCCCTCTATTTTTATATTTTGGTGGCTTTAGAGCTAGTTTCTAATTCTTCCTTTCCCTGAGTTGTTGAGCAACCCACAGAAACTGGGGAGAAATAACATCTTGACAAAGGACAGGATTTCTCAAAAATTTGCTGAGCTTTTCTGGGTGCGTGCATTTCCATTGATGCAAATAAGACTGCTTATGGCAGCATAGTTGAACAGACATTTCCTTAAGTTTTGGTAGGACTGGGGCCTTTGGTTTTTTCTTTTTGATGAACTTCGTCTGATCAACTGCAGAATCACATCAGTGGGATCACAACAATCACACCAGTAAGTTCCTTCAGTCTGACTTTCCTTGAGCTGGAGGAGGAGACCTACGTCGCCTTTCCCCGATTCTTTAGAGGATTTTTTTGGACTTAATATTATGCCACACTAAAGAGAGGCATGCTGAGGTTTATTTGTGTTTTTAAGCAAAAGACATAAGCATTTAGATTTCTGAATAACAGAAACTTGAAGATTGAATTATTTTCCTATAATTTATTTAAAAATAATATTTTGCCACAGCATAATATTAAGACTCTCTTGTAAGGACTGAGGAGGATGTGAGATTAGCTCTTGGAGCAACATGATAAATGTCTTTTTTATAAGCATCTTGGTTTTGGAGTGAGTATTGTGATTATTTTACATGTTGTATGAAAGCTTTTATTCAGCAGAACACCTAAGCATGCATTTGAGGCTACTTTGTCATTTCTCATTTCTAAATGATTTACTGAAATAAAAGTAGCCTGTCATAACTCCTACTTGTGTTTGCTGATCAGGACTGGGTGAGGAGAGAAAAACATTCTTCTAAGCAGTTGTACTCTTGATTTCCCCAAACACTTTGCCGTTGAGGACACATTCTCAGTGATGGGAGGAATTTTCTGGAGCTCGTTGACTTCCTCAGGGAGATTTTTAGCAACGACAAATTTGGGCATTGGGTTCTTATTTTGTCAACTCACAGTTCTCCTCAGCTGTCTGTATCAGCTTTTAACATAAAATCAGAAACCTTTTTACAATCCAAATAAAATGTAAAAAGTTAAATTAGAGGCATTAGTTAACTTTAGGCTGAGGGTGAAAATCATTCTTCTCCAGAGGACCCAAATCTATCAGCTTTCACATCCACAGATCCTTTATTTTACACAATCTGTTCTAGTGCTTATGCCTTATACAGCTCCGATCCTACCAAAACTTTAATAAAAGAGGGCTGGAACCCAAGTCCTCTTAAATTCTACCAAAACAGAGCTCTTCACATCAAGATTTTTTTAAATCTAGGGCAGATAGTCTATAAGCTAGAGATGTATGTAAGTGGGGCATAGATCAGACACTCTTTTTTTTTCCATTGCTTGTGACCCTGTCATCCTGAATCATCCCTTGTGCTGCTGATGCATTTGAAGAGCACAGGCTCACTGGTAATTAAGGCAGCTTTATAAAAGCGCTAGCAATTGCAACTGTAGGATGAAGGGTACCTGGAGTGCAGAATTTGTTAACCACGTTGAATTCCTTTGGAGAAAGAAACCCCAACATTTGCACAGCCACTACTATCTTGTGGGCTCCTGAGTTATGCAGGGTTGCAGTAGGTCACTATTTGGATGGATGATCTCTAGCAAAAATGCCAGGTGCTGCAGGAAGCATTGCCGATGACGTGGTGGCCGGGACTCCCTCTCAGAGGCATTACTAAGCAGTGCCCCACGTGCCTCAGGACCTTTGGGGTTGATGGCGATGGTGTCTTTTAAGTGGGCATCTCTCAGCTGAAGCATTTGTATAACACTGACGTATAAGGCACGGATCAAGGACAGCAGCCTGCAAAATCCTTTTTGATCTGTATGAGAATGACAGGCACTGCGTGATAGCTACAGTCCAGGTGGGAAAGATCAGCATTGCCCTCTGAGCTAACCAAAAAGGTGTAAGGGTCTGCAGGAGAGAATTATGTAGGTGTTACAGAGACGCTGAATGGGGAAAGCAAGCAGTTTAAAATGCCACCTGAAGCACATAAAATGAACTCTGGGGCTTGTCCTGCATGCCTTCAAAGGTATTCTGACTCTGTGCTCAATACTTATCCCGTCTGCTTCCTTAACCCAGAAATCCTAGAAGAAAAGCATAGCTGGGAGAAGTACACCATCATCTGGCACATGCAGGCTGATATGCCGGTCTTGATAACTGCCATACATCGCAGCTTCTACACAGCACGCCACAGTGACTTATTTACAGAAGGACTGATTCCTCTTGCTAAAGCAGGAGATTGACACAATATGACACAAAATTGTATTTGCACCCACATTTACATCTTAGCCGGTGTCAAGCCATCTTCACTTAGAGATGAATATCATGGCACAATGCACAGGGCAAGCAAGGAACGAAGGTAATGAAAAGTATCTTTCAATGAAGTGCATAATTACGAAACGTGGCCCACATCTCCCACTCGTTTATTTAAACAGCCTTTGGACGTTGCACGCCATTGTTAATACTGATAGATGGATGCAGGAACCAGCAAGAGATTCTCTTTTAGATAGTGCTTATGACCAAGTACTTGGATTAAGTTTTCACTGGATGGGTGGCATGTTTATGCACTGGACCAGCTTTATAATAGAGGTAGATACTAGGTGGCTGGGGTGAAGTGTTAGGTCCTGCTGCCTTTGAGCTACCCAAAGAAAATTCCGTTTCTGGAACAACCACCAAGCAAAACCATCAAGCAGTTGATTGACAGATACACTTGCATCTAGCAACATCCCCTAAATAGTCGCTATAGAGCTGCAGGCACCAAAGTTTAAGAGAGACAATATATCCTACTGGACTGCACTGTAGTAAGAAGTGTCACAAAGTGGAGTTTCAACAAGACTGCTAAAATACTGGTGTGAGAACAGGAACACCACAGTGCTCACTGGGCAAATGGAAGTCTCGTTATCATGAGTATTACTGTGCAGTGGATTAAACACGAGATTGAACGTATGTGTTGCAGAGATGTGGACCAATTTTCCTAGGTTCATGGCCATTGCTCTAACCACTCGATTATACTGAGTTTACATTATTGTAGCAGCCATAAAAATCGTGGGAGATTTTCTCCTGATTCTCCTGACCTTTGCACCACACCCATTAAAGTATGGGTCACATAATCAGTGACTTCTCTCGACTTCGTGTCATAGGTACATTCTTGCTCAATTACTTTATCCTATGTAATGGAGGATTTATCCTATCCTACTTTATCCCTGTAATGGAGATAGTAATTAGAGAAATAATCTGCATGTGTGACTGCACATCTTACCCTCTCTTTTTGTGTTATACTAGAAGTGAAAGTGATAGCAATCAGATTGAGTTCCCTCCTCGTTCCTCCCCACACCCTGTGAGTTTCCGATAGCAGGACTGTAGGCTGGGAGCCTGTAGCCTGCGTTCCCTTTGCATCCACTAACCATGGAGCAGCTGGGAGCAGATACAGCGTGGCTCAGATTAGAAAGTCTTCCCTGAACCATGAGCGTGTCTGCATCAGGCAAGCCTGGTGTAAATACCTTTTTCATTTTGGAAATGACAAATTTGGCAGTTTGCAAATACTTCCCAACAGCAATACAAATATTTTGGTCCTGCATATGCACGTACATCTCCAGTGGCTCCAACAAGGCAATGTAGGTTGGTACTCATAGGTTGGTACTCATTGGCATTGCAGCGGTGACATGTAGAGCTCTGAAGACCTGACCAGGCGCTGCAGCAGTGCCCTTGGAGCACAGCCACGGCAGGGCAAGCTCCACAGGGACACTGTCTGCCCCCACCTCCCCTTGGCCAGGCTGTTACGGTTTTCCTACACTCCCCTTCTGGCTTTGTCGCCCTGGAAGTATATTGATGGATTCTTTGACTTCCTATTTATTCTGGGGTGCCGGAGTCTCTAGGATAATTACTTCACAGTGTAGTTTACCACAGTGAACGTTGTCAGAACAGTGATACATATGTGTTGTCGTAGCCAACTGGCATCCAGTTTAAGGATCTTTCCCTCTGACTGTTTAAATTAGAGTCTGCATTGTCTTGTGTGATAATGCTCACAGAGCAATAAGACAGTGTGCTTTCTATGAAATGTCTTGTAGCCGGTGATCTTTTAAGCCTTTCTTGGCTTGTCTTCTGGTCTGAACATCTGTGCTCTGTCCCTCTTTCTGTGTTGCGTTCGTTGCTATTGGACATTTTGCTTGAGGCAAGATCAAGTCTAGTATTCTCCATTTCCCATCCTAATCGTGGTATTGTGTTGCTACTGCATACGCTTTTAATCAGCTTTTGCAATCCATCCTGGAATGTGTATATAAAATTTGTGAAATATTCTGGGGTCCTTTGGAATGACAGCAGGAAAAAGAGATTAGAAACGAAAGGGATTTTTAAATCAGTAGAACCTTTTTCAGTTTTCTTTACAGTATTCCCTACATTATGTTTTAATCTAGGTCAATTAGCATCTAGATGGTTTCTAAATCTATAGTGTCTGGTACCTGGGAGGGAACCCACAAAACCCAAGCAAAACCGTCTTCCTCTGCTCTCTCCCTCCACCCCCAAATTCTTAACTTTCCATTAGGGTTTCTTAGAGCCAAGGAGAACTTCTCTGAAGCCGCAGGTGAATAGTCTCTGGGGCAATACCTGCCCAGAATGAGCGCAAATGCCAAAAGGATTTTTTAATTTTTAAATTGTTTATTTAAAATGATTTTCTAGTTGCTTTCATGATACCCTTCTCATTGTCCCGGTGAACTAGTACGCCTAAGACACCGGAGAAGAATATTGTTTTATATGTGCGTACAGACTTTAGTACTTCTTAACGTCACATTTAATGCAATAGGAAAACTAATAGTAAATGCAATTGCTTTGTCTCATGCCAGTAAAAAGTGGCCAGTCTCCCGCAACCCGTGTGGCATTCAGCGGCGATGACTGCTGCAGGGTGTGCAGCAGTGGTGAGGTGACCGTATTTTTTGGTTCTAACAAAGTCACACTTGACCTTTGACCTCACGTCTCACTCTTGGTCCCAAGTGTGGGGTCATCTCACAGCAACCACCTGCCCTGCAATGTTTCTTCCACAACATATCAATTGCTCTGGCAAAGCAATTGCATACGTTTAAAAGATTTGCAGGCATATTGTTCCCATATGCGAGTTCCCTTGCAATGAGATATTCAGTTGTCACTGCTGGGGAACACGGTGCCCCTTTAACCTCCAACCCACGGCTTGGGAAGCCGAGTCTGGTACTGAAAAATTTCCTCCAAACGCTGCAGCCGGTGCTAAATGTTGTCTCTTACACAGATTTTGTCTGAAGCGTGTGGCTTATGCTACTAGTCAAGGCTACCTCACCCACTATATTTTTGTGGTCACGGCTGATTTTCTTAAAATAGTTTAAATATAATTGAAGAATAATTCCCACCCTTTTGCATTTCAGTAAATAAAATAAAGGAGAATGATCCCTGCACCGCCTTATTAAAGTGAGAAATTCAGCATCAGAGAGAATGAAACGTTGCTGATCTGCTACAAGCATGACCACAACAATCTAGCTGTGTATTCACAGAGAGAAAGTTATTAGTGTTGGAAAGTGAAATGCTATGTAGGGGGAAAGCTACTGGGGCCTTAACTGTTTTTCCCTCCTGCTTTGGTTGTCACAGATGTTAGTCACATCGCATAATGCACTACTGGAAGGCACTCGGCTACTACGGTGATGAGGGCAGTATAAGAACCTATATAGAATAGAAAACCTGAAAGCAATGGTGTCCTGTGAGGATGAATTCAGGGAAGAGGATGCCTAAGGGCTATATAAGCTAGTGGGTGGTTTCACTAGCCTGGGAAATGGAAATAAAGCTCCGAGCCTCAGTCCTTTAAAGGATTTTTTTTTTCTTGCCATTCTTTTTTTATTATCACTGAACAATCAGGAAAACAGAAAGCAAATCAGCTTGAAAATTTTCCAGGGGCTTTCCACACACCAGCCCACAGGAGCAAGGGGACACCTTTTCCCCAGGTGTCCTCTGGCATTGCTTCTCCTGTGTTTCTCTTCTGCCTCGAGCAGTTCTGTGGGGACATAGGACATATTAACCTGCTATAGCCTATGCTGCCTCTACCTTGCACAAATCAGTTGTCAAGGACAAAAAATTATTATATTATGCTACTAACCTAATGATAGCCTGTTGAAAGACTAATTTTCTTCTTCCCCACTCTCCAGAAACACTTGGGCTCTCCTCTCCAGTGAATCTTCAGAGCCAAAGAGGTCCAAATAGGTGCTTTATCTCAGCAGGGTAGATGTGCCGCCATCGTGAACCGCAGCGGCAGTGATTGCTCCATGATACGGGTCAGATTCCAGGTGCCTAATGAGAGCGATGGGAGGTACTAAGTGCAGAGCTGGCCTGAAAATGTGGCTACTATAGTTTGGACATTAAGCACATGCAACTCCTCCTGAAATCAATGGGAGGCAAAGGCCTCTCAGCACTGGAAATGGGAATGTGATTCATCTCTGAAGTCTAAGTTTACAGAGCGGCCACAGAGAGATGTCTACCTCTGAACTTAAATCGCTACGCCTTAACTGCATTTAATGCTGATGGAAAGGAATAAGCACATCTAATTCTGGTCACGAGGTAATTCTAGGTGGCTGTAGGTAATTGGAGGCAATTACACTGATATGAAATGAATTCTGCTCTTGCTGTCTAAAATCAAGGACTTGCTTATGGGGAGCAACCACAGTACTAGGAAACTTTTCAAGCTAATTAATGCATTCGGTGAAATATCTCGTCAGAATAGCAGGGCCAAGAACAGGATCGTGGAGTCCGAACTCACATTCCCTTGCAATCATCAGGCACATCTGCAATTTAAAGTTTGGACCGAAGATGCCTAAAAAATGTACTGTGGCCATTTTTAAATAGATGGCTAATAATTTTGTTTTATCATAGACATATTGTTAAAACTGTCTTTTTTTGGTGCTGAAACCACTAGATTTTTTTTTTCACCTAATCATTGTCATTTTAAGCAGGATATGCAGAAATTAGTTGGCTACATGAGAATATCTAAGTTTGAAAGACACTGCATCTTATCCACTGTCTGTAAGATAAACGGGAATTATGGGAAAGATATAAAAATAGATGACGTTCTCTAGCTATATTTCATAGTATTGCAAGAATAGTACAGGTGGTAAGTAAACCTTTTTTAGGTTGAAAAATACACAGTAAGCGCTTAACTCACTCATTGTCATAAATACAGGAGAAGAAATGTGATAACGTTTGTGATAGTCCCACACCGTGGAACTTGAGAGAGATTTCAAGTTCATAAATATGTTAAGTGTTTCCTTCTTTGCTATTGTACTAAGTAATAAGCGTGAAAATGCACCATGTTGGATCTTCAATGGCTGACATTCATTCAGCCAAGTCTACTGCTTGCTCAATAAATTATGTATGTACATTAAAATATCATTTGTTGAATCTACACAAAATAGATGCACTCTGCAGTGCATGTGATGCTGAAAAAAATGCAATTATATTTAAATATATTTCTGTTTTACCTGAATATCTGTCTCAATGGCCACATCCTCACTAGATGTAATTTGATTTCAATGGATTTGGGAGAATCTGGTCCCCAAGACTTTAGTACTGTAGGGTAGTCAATTGTATTTACCGTTCTGGGCTGGCAGTTGCACATTTTGGGGATGAATATTAATTCTCCTCTTAGCATAAGCATGTTTAGAATATTCCCTTTGTTCCATTGCCCAGATGTGTCTCATGTCATCAGCAGATGAGCTGAACAGCAGTGGTTTGACGTGCTCGGCGGCTGATTAGGAGCACCGGTTTGAGTAGACGTGTGAGGAAGCAATGCGCATGGATGCAGCGGAGCTGTTTCTTAGTTGTGCCATGGTGTTAAGCAGTGGTAACGAAGAGCTGGTAAACAGCACACTTTTGTGTGTGCCTGGGTGCACACGTCCATAGGGCTGTGCTCTCGCTGTCGAGCCTGGAATATGCTTCGGGGAGAGTGTCAAATATGTGTGGGAGATTATGATGGCACCAAAAAGGAGCCTTTACCTATAGAAGTATATCTTCGACCATTGAAAATACTTTTGCAGTGGGGAGAAAACAGTGGGAAATTTTTCCTGATTATGATTAGGATGAGTTAGACACAATTTCCCCGACAGCAGTAACACTGCACCCACTGTCTGACTATGTGAGAGGAGAAAAAACCTCCAGCTGGTGTTTTCTTGATCAGCTTCTTTCAAGTGGAGAGAAGGAAAAAAAGCTGTAGGTGCAACAGATGGTTTAAAATGGCCAGTGGCATCCCACAGCTTGTGTATCTGGTACCTGGAATTGGGTCCTCTGACCATTGCCACTGACTGCCTTAATAAGAGAAAAGCTGTGAAAGGGAACAAAGCTTGTTCATAAAACTGTGTGTGAAATGGGTGATTAGGCATGAGACAGTTATGATCATTTGTCCTAGGCGCCACGTTGATCACTTTATAGTCTCAAATTGTCTTAATGTATTTATTTCTTCCTTCTCCTCACCAAGAGGCTTTTCCTTTCATTCCTCATGCTGTAATGAACCAATACAGAGTAGCAACCAGGCAAAGAACTGATATTTTTAGTCAGTGGCCTATGTCTCCAGTAGCAACCTCCGACATAAGTGAGCCCAATTTCGTGCCCGTAATTACAAGTGGGCCCAACTGTTTGAACTTGCAATTGCACCCATTTAGAAGGTTTGCAATTGGGCAGTTAGTCTTTTAAATGGGGACAATTGCAAGCTACAAATAACTACTCCAGCATTTAATTGCCGATGTAAAATCATTCCTACAACATTGGAGGTCAGCTAGCAGCCCAGCTAAAAACAAAACCAAACAGAGCCTATTTGGGCAGCACGGAGGAGGCATGAACTTTCCTGGTCAATAAATCTGCCAGTGGACTACCAATGGTTGCAAAAATTGAAAGTCACGTGCATTTGCCAGGGAAGAAAAATAATGCCTGCGGCACTTGTGCAGCAGCAGCGCGGCCGGCTCACGCTCTCACAGCAGACAGGTAGACAAGCTGACTGGAAGCCGTCCAAAACGCAGCTACCTGGTATTTCAGCCACTGGAATGATGTTCGAAGAACAGTTCCCAAAAGGTCACATTCCAGCCAACAACACACTAGCAAAGTTTAAAGACCGAATAAATTTGGCTTGTGTTCTACAGAGGAAACTTTTAGGTCACAGTCAAATTTGAGACATAAACGGTTTTTGTACTTCAAAGGAGAAGTAGCACTACCCCTTTTCAAAACCTTGCCTTAAGGTTTTCACCATTTTTCTGAAGACAGGTGAAGCATATTACTAGATTGATACCTGCTTTTTTTTTGCAGGTATTATGAGAAGTCTAATTACAGAACCAAATAACATCTCTGAGCTGCATTTAAATGTAGCTTATATTCTCACTCTTTACTATTTGCTTCCCCTGAATATTCTTCTAGGCAGATGAGCTTTCTGGCAGGGATGGTTGTGGAAACAGTGAATTTTAAACACATTTGAAAATATCTGTAAAGAGTACGTTTTTAATTTGTAAATATGGTACTGCAACTTAGTTCAGAGAGTTCTGCAAATTTTATCAAAAAGTAGGAATATGCTGTATGAGTTTCTTTGAAATATTAAGTGTTAGCAGCGATTGTCTGTCAGACGAAGGACAGAGCGGTGAGAGGTTGTTGTAATGATTCTCTAAATAGCTCCTAATAACAAATGAATTGCAGGGAATCCAGAGCTGCTTCTGTGAACAATTCATATATAGAAGAAATCTGCTTGGTTATATAAATTACTTTATCAATTACGCTTAAACTGACATTACAACTGCCAAAGATAGAATCCTGCCTGACACACTAAGTTATTTTAGAATAACTTGCTTTACAATGAAATAATTTATATTTTTCTTAGCAGAAGGCTAGTTAAAGCCTGAGGCTAATGCCAGTCCTGTGCAGAGTAAGGGAAAGGTGCACCTTTGCGAATCCCATTGAGGACAAGAGAATTTGAATAATTTCAGAGAGGATTTTGGTCCACTGCGGTGAAGAACAGGAGAAATGGGGGAGAATTGCTATCTTGCAGAAACTGGAGGTTATCCATGAATCTTCTGTCAGCTATTGGGATTTCTACCTATACAACTGCTAAGATATTTATGTGTCTTTTGGCTTGACGCATATCAGTTCCCCCATCAAAATTGGTTCTTACAGCTAAGCACGTGGTTAAACAGTTTGCCAGGTCAGTCTAGAATATGCCCCCCCCCCGGAAGGACGGAGTCCTCCCGAGAACTGAACCCCACTGCAGATGATGTTATATCCTTCATATCTGCTTTCTAATCTTAGCTGAGCTTGTGATTATGGGAGTACTAGTTCTGATATATATAAAAAATAATGTACACAATTTATAGAATTATATTTACATACATGCAAACCCACATATATATGCACGCTATACATGCATATATATAATTTGATTTTTTAATATATGTATTTGATATATATTTGATTTTATATTCTGGCCTCCTCACTGGCTTCTGGGCTTCAGCGAGGGGAAAGGCACCTCCAGGGAGCCTGACTGTCCCCCCTCGCCCCACAGTGTGTGGGTCTAGGGCACCAGCGGGGCAGCGGGGAGGTTGTCCTAATGGGAAGATTGTCTTTCTGGTTTGTGAAAATGTTAATATTTACTTTTGGCTGTCGTGCACTTCAGATTTCTCTACTTGGGAATACCTAGGGGATACATGTTTGCTTGCAATGCATTACGGTTTAATTAAGCTGATTTCAGTTGGATTGTTTTGTATGCTTTATGGCAAGCATGGAATAAGCAAGTGGTTTATTTTATTTACTTTTAAAGAAAGAACTGAAAGGAAATGGAACAATGCAGAAGCATTATAGACAAGTATCCTCTGGGGCAATTGTTTATTGACCCACTTTTTAGCAAAACACCATATACATTATCATGCTACATCACAGATATGATTCTGCCCCATCAAACTGAAGGGGATTTTGGCCAGCATCTTAAATGAGAGAAGCATTCGACCCTAAAACAACATTCCTCACATCCTGATGAGTGTGAGATTGTTACCGTTTGTACAGTGCATAGTACAATAGCGAGCTCTTACTCCTTAAATATATTCTTTCACATGCAGTTTTAAATATAACTTCCTTTTCCCTTTTCTTTTTTTCAAGCTGTTACGGAAGTTTGCCTAAATAATGTGCAGTCTGCTTTTCTTAGGTAAACATTTTCCAAACAGTGTTCATTAATGGCTATAAAGCAAATCCCAGTGCAAGCTTATCTTAGTAGTGGGGAGAGAGAGTTACATGAAGCAAGTGGCTTCAAGGACATGAAGATAGATTTATTTTTTTTTTTTTTTTTCCCCCCCCCCCCCCTTATGTCCACATTTCTGAGAACATTGATGCTGGAACCAATACAAACCATCCCAGCTGTCTCCAAAATTAGTACTGAGAAAAATAAACTGTTCTTCAAAGTAATAATTTTATACAACTAACTAAATAAATATTGTCAACACTGGGTCAAAAATACAAGCAAAATTACATCAAATTCACTTCATAAGATGGATTGTATGAATGCATTTCAGTTCCTCTCTCATCATTCTCCTTTATATTTTTAGACAGTCTTTATGTGAATACAATGACTCCAATATCAAACATTTTAAATGATGCTTGAAATATCAGTCACTTGACTTTGATGTCACACACAATTAAATTCAACCCATCTTCTCTCAGTTAATAACAGCAATCTCACCAAGTCTAGTGCCTAATTAATACAAGCTATTTGTCACATAGAGGTGACACATGTATATCAGAAAGCTTGAAATATTGTTTTGTGTTGCAGTATCGCTAGCCAGCCCTGCAATATAGAAACTGTCTTATGTATGATTGTCTTTAAAGATTTCAAAAGGCCTCAGAGTTTGGTGTGCTCAAGCTGGGACTCGACAGTGCATAGAAGGCGCTACTGATGTGTTGGCTCCCTTTAGGCTGCTAAATAGTAAGGTATTTGGAAAGAAACGCGGCTAGAATTGAAAGGTTCATACCTGATCATTCATTTAGGTGATTGGCAGGATTACGAATACACAGTGCCAGTGGTAATTTGCTTAACCTGCAGTTTTTAAGCTATGTGATAGAATACACAATCATACATTTTCTTATTGTTGCGTAAGCATTTTTCCCCACTATTTATGCTCAGCACTTTTTAACCGTATGTTTCAGCCAGGGTTGCTGTTGCCAAACAAATGAGCTTGTCTACCTCGTGTTAATTATCATTGTGTAATAAATAACTGTATAATAAGGCGGGCCTAATCCTGCCGTCCTTACTTAGGCAAAGCTTCTGTCTGCTTCACTGAGTGTTTTTCCTGTATTAAGGCAGCAGCCTTGGGACCAAAAATTGCCTACATCATTAGTAGCAGTAAATTAAGGATAATTTGTTATTGAACTCCTCTTGTGAATAAAGCACAACAGACAAACCCACAAAGTAAGAAAAGGCAGGAAACACTAGTTATCTATGGATTAGTAACCATAGTAATACCTATGGATTTTCAGTGCATTATATTTTGCAGCGAGTGCATGAAGTTTTTCCTGGATTTTTGATTATATGTGTTTTTGCTTCTTTTAGATACTGGCAGTAGGGTGTTTGTAAATGATAAAAACCCCCCACAGCACTTTTGGGCATTCTTCTGCCCATAAGTGAACATGGGAAGTGCCACCACAGCAGCTCTTCTTTTGGCTGTGAGAAGGAGTACCACCGAAAGGCAGGGGCCATCTGATGCAAAATTCAAAACCAGTGCAGTCACTGGAGTCCTCTCTCTGTTCTCAGCCGATGTTGCTTATATGCTGGTGGGCATGGTGATGTTCTAACTTCATGTGTACTTTCCTCTCTGGCTTGCCTACTGAGTGGTGTTTCTTAAATACAGGCCATCAAAATCTTCCAGCAGAGATGGGTATAGGTCCAGTGGGTTGAAGATCTTTCTCCCCTCCAATCTACCCTTCGCTAGCCCTCTGCCAAAAACCCTCAAGAGTACGAAGCACAGGGAAACCTAAAGTAATCTCAAGGTCTGGCCATTGCAACACTGAGATAAGCTCTTTCTACCTTTCTACGTGATATTTCTGGGGACAGAATCACGTACATACATGTTCGGCGAGGAACGGGAATGGGAGAGGCTGTTATAGCAAAAGAATAGGATTGTCACTTTGCTGCTTAAGAAAATGTGAAAGGTTAATTTCACATCTTGTTAGACATACACATGTTCACTTTTAAGCCCATCAAAATATGAGTCTGGATCAAGGTGAAACTGAGCAATAAGCCAGACTTACATGTGGAAGAGTAGAGAGTGCCCCGATCCCTGTGCTATTTGAGGAGAAAGGTGCTATTTGGTCTCAGTGACCATCTTACAAGTTAGTCTGTAATACATTTGTGGTAGGAGGTTTTTTTTTCCCCTCAGCTGTGGTATCTGCAAACACATAAGTCACACTTACTGGAAGGAAAAATTTAACTGAAAACAATGACTATGAAAAGGATTTAGGGGTTGTGGCAGATAAATACCTGAATGTGAGCTCCTAAGGGATGCTCTGGTTAAGAAGATTAATGTGGTAGTAGATGGTGGTGGTAGTAGTAGCATGTTGATCCCATTATGCCAGACACATCATAAAGAGCCGTAAGGGGTTTACAACCAATGCTTAAACTGAGCAGCAGGTAGGGCATACAAGCACAGTATGTTCTGTGAGATGGAGTGGTTGGACAGTGAAGCCGGACAGTTTAAGATTAGAAATCAGGTGCATGTGTTTGACAGTGAAACTCTTCAACCACTTGAACAGCGTATTCAGAGTTCTAGTGAATTCCCTATCTCTTGGCGTTTCTACATCAAGTCTGGAAGACTTTCTAAAGGGTAGGTTTTGGTACCCTTAGTGTTGCAGCCTTTGTGTGGTAATTGCAAAATGAAAATTTATGTCAATATTATTTAGGAGGTCAGGTTAAAAGATCATAATGGGCCTTTCCGGCCTTAAGATCTTTGAAGGATTAGTCTCTGAAAGTCAAGGGTTTTCTTTCTATCACTAGTTTTTCTTTCTACTACCAAATCCATAGACCATCTTCATCCCTCAGACACATCTATGAAAACACATTGTTCTTACTTTTACTGCTGGTAACAGTCCAGTCCCTGAATTAGAAATCTCTCAAAGGTGAAAGGAAAGGAGAAGACCTATTGAATAATTTAATGATGCATCGTTAAAAGTAGAAATGGTTTGGGGATTTGGAAAATATTCTTGTACCTGGTGTAGGATGTGGGAAAATTGCAAAGCACGTTAGCTGTGGGAATGAAATGGCAGGCTGCACAGAGCAGCCCCAGATCAAAACTGGTATGTGATGCAGTGGCCACGTCACCAATATGTCATATATTGCAGAATGTTATCATTCTCACTTAAAAGCCATAGAGGTAGTTATCATGTGGCTTTCTTCTCAGGAAGTTTAGCAAGGATTGTCTTTTTATTTACTTATTTTTTTGATTTTTTTTTTTTTTGGTTAACTTTCATCAAATTATGCTTCAGTTACCTAATAGACAAAAAGCATTATCCCTGATGGTCTGTCAGCTACTTCCTGCTACAAAGCTTCCAGGGGCTGAAGTGCTGGAGGCAAGCCACCCCTGGCAGGCGTCCAGCCGCCCGGCCGGCCAGCTGTGCTCCTGCTCCGCCACGGCTCCTCTCTAGGTGGAGTATTGCAGTCCCTTCACAAAGGCTCCAAAGAGTCTTGGAGCAACCATTTCGATCGCCAAACCAGTGCAATAAGGCGCTAATTCAGATACAGGCAAGCACTGGTTCATGCCATATGCATTTATGGAGAGCTGCGTGTTGTCTATCCCAGCAACTGGATGACTTGGGAGCAATTAATGAAGCTGTGTTGTTATTCGTACAAGGTGTTGAGTGTGCACAGTGCTGTGCAGATGCTCATACTGAATGTTGTTCTTTTGCCATATTGTTTTAAAGCTAAACCCCACATTTTTCCTGTAAAACCAAAACAAAATAGAGGATGTGTTTTCTCGTATCTTCAGACATGGCAGATGTGAGTATCTAGCCTGGCACACTCTCTAGTGTGGTGGAAGTAGGAAGCATGGATCAGGCCACCCTTTCTCACCATGCATTCATTAACGGGGTGAGTGGAGCTGAAAGGGTCAGCTCCCCCCTGCTCTCCCCGGCCCCTCCTGCAGCCTAGCACCCTGCCGTGGGCTGCGGGCATGTGCCCAAAAACTGCAGTGCAGGTGTCTGGTCTTGCCAGGCCCCTCTTGTCCTTCTAACTTGGCATGCAATTTTCCGGCATCAGTCAGGGAAAAAATCAATGTAAATGGGTCAGAATCCAGCTACCTGAGGCTTTGCTGTTTGTTCGTTAGCGCAGTCACTGTATGTTGTTTCTGCATGCGTTAGGATGACGGTACATGTGCGCAGTTGCTATTAGCATGGGTTTGATTTCGACTGGAAGTGTTGATGAGCTGTTTCATGTGGCTCTCAGGACTGTAGTTGTTGAAGGGGACATGGTGTGACCTGCTCACAGCGTATTGGCCTGCATTTATAAAGCGTGTGAGAACTTCTACCCAAGTCTCCCAAAACAGGTCTTCTTTTGATCTCTTTAAAGGTATAAATGGGCTTTATTAATCCGAATGCTAATAAGCCAGGCATCTCCAGAGCAAATGCAATGGGGCTGAGAAAAGCGTACGAGGGCTGCCTCCTTCCACAAACTGACACTATAAATTCCTCTGTGATATTTGTCTGCCCAGAGCTCTGTGCTAGTAGATTTGGGCAGCAGGCTAATGACATATACCTAAAAATCACTAGACTCAGAGCTAGCAGGGGTAATGAAGTATCTTGAAAACAGGGTGGTGAAGCATACTGGCTGTAAACAAAAAAAATGAGTCCTGCAGAGGCCATTACAAAAGCTCAGTATTTTCCAATTATTACTACATATGTAACACAGCTATCCCCTTCACTTCCCAAAGTGAGATGAATGTGGTGAACTCAGGTGCTGTTGTAGGCTATCAGACGCATTTTGATGCTGTTTGGATGTGTCTGGCGTGGGGGCGGCTGGGGAAGTCCTTGGGTTCAGGGCCCCATCCCACTTACAAAGAGTTTTATCTCATTTTTCATGTTCGGAGGCCAAACACATTCCTCTGTTCTGTAACAGAGGACCATCCTCCCAGTGGTTATTGCTGAAATTTCAAAGACGGTCCTGGCTGACCTGTGAGGGATCTTACACAGCTTTGTTCCCCACCCCAGTGGTGTGTCTTGGTGTCCTCTGGCTGGTGTCGGTGCTGGTGCTGGTGCCAGAGGTAGTCCTGTACCTTGGCGGGTGCATAAATGCATGGGGAGAGCCCTGAGCTTTGCAGGGATAATGCTGGCTATTGGCCACGTGCAAATGTGCTCGGCCTGCGATTTGTTCCTCTGCGAACCGAAAGTAAGCACAAATTTCACTTCTGTGCCTTTACGAGCCATTTTAAAGCTGAAGGATATTTCCTTTCCAATGTTTCCATGTATTAGATTAGGAAAGTTGTCAAAATTAAACACGCCACAGTGGGTAGATGCTTTGTTTGTAGCCAAATGGGTTTCCATAAAGTGATGAATTAATGAAATGAAGTAGTGAGGATCATCACATTGTATTGCCAGAACAATGGGAGATCCATAAAATGATCTGCTTGTAAATAATTTGTGATATCTGCTATGTGCAACGCTACTAAATGAGTCTTATTTTCTATAACAAACACTATTTTCTTTTAGAGAAAAGAAGTAGAGTTGGACTATCAAAATATTAAATTACAGACTTTACAAATATAATTTTGTTTCTTAGCTTTTCTTTTACACTGTTTTATAGTATTTGCAGAAAATACAAAGGTATTGTTTATTTTTTAAATAAAAATCTTGCCATATCTAGCATTTTTGTATTTTATGACTTTTACAGTATGATGAATGCAGAATGGTTGTGCAAGCTTTAAAATGTATAATCTTTCATGTAAATATTTTACAGGAAAAACCTTAGTGTGATATATCTTATTTTTGAGGTGTCCCATTGGCATCACAGAAAGGACATGTAAAAAATATAACTGAGCGACTCAGTAGTTTTAGATTTCCTAAAATACAGTACTGGAAGTAAGTTTTGTTAAGCGATGGAATTATTTTTTAATTTCTAAGGTAAACTGGGGAATCTTTGAAATACCGTTACAGAGTTTCACTGATACATTTTTCCATCAAAATGATGTTTTCATGGAATCAATCCTTTTTTTGGAAGTGTATTGATTTGAATGAAAATGCTGTGGTGAAAAGAACTGCTAGTGAGGACAGGTGAATGTTGGATAAAGGGTAAGGAAAGCATAATCCCAGAATATCCTATTGTTTAGAGAATTTGCTTAATATTGCAGTAGTGGTGATCAGTAGAATAAAGTTGTCCCTCTTCAGGTGAATACATCATCATTTGATGATGAACCATTTTGGACTTATGATGATGATGATGTTGATGTCTCTATTAGAAAATAGAAACAAATTTTAAAATCTCACAATCTGTGCTCTTTGGTTATCCTTACTGTTATATTAATAATATCAATCAAAAGAAAAGAGCCTGTTTCTCGTCATGTC
>NW_008824403.1:751857-793190 GCF_000699105.1 Pygoscelis adeliae | reverse complement strand
TGCTTATGAGGGGGTCTTAAAATATAATGAAACGACAGCATAAAAGACGGTTTTCTCTCCCGTTGAAGTCTAAGGGAAAGGGGGAAACCTGGCCAATACTGGAGTTTCCTGCAAGTGGAGTCAGTGTGACTCCAGCAGTGTGCGTGTGTGTGAGCCTACCCGCAGCTCATTAAAGGATCAGGGCCTGGCTTAGGAAACTAAATCCTTATCTTAGCAATGTTATGTGCAGTACTTTAAATCAGGAGAACTTTGTTTCTTGGCTGATAAAACAAAGCTTGGATCTAGCTACCTAGGGTTTGATTCTGCATTTCTTGCACATCAAGGAATTTGGCTTTTCAGGGAATTTTAAGCTTTGAAAGAAATCCTGGATTAAGCTTCGGAATGATTAAAATTTAAGTGCTGTCAGATTTCTACGTATAAAGTAAAAATAAAATAAAAATTAACATTTAAAAAAATAATACCCACAGTCTCCAGGACCTGAGGCGGACTTGGTGCATTGTAATGGAAATTTCAGTCCCATGTGCCACAGTAACTGCAGCGCAGCAACTTTTTAAAATAGCCATAATGACGCTGTTGCTGATGGTGAAGGGAAAATATCACAAACCCTTTCTTTCCTTAACATGTCTAATAAAGCTCAAGAATATGTAGCCAAGTAATACCGTGTTAATTTTATATGTGTTTGAAGATTGTTGATGGCTACTTGAAAAGAAAGAAAAAAAGCGTTTGCTTTAGCATCTGACTCTGGCGCATCCTGATGGCAGACTCAAATTTTGGCCAAACAAAAGAAATTACCAGCCTTGTGGAATGAATTCTGTGTTTTTAAAATCTTCATGACCCAAGGAACATCTAGGAATGGAATTGACACTCCAGTTTCCAGCAGATAAAAGTTTTGTGGTTCAAATATAGACAATTTTATTCATGTAGTAAAATGGCTGTTTCTGGATCTTTAGTTTTTACTTTTGGGTAGCATGTTAGCCTTTTAAATGTAAGAGGATAGTGTCTCCCTTACTCAAATAATCTGAGGATTCGGTCTCATTTTCTACATAGTCCCATGCAGGATATTATTGTAAGACTTGGTTTTGTTTAATTATTCATTTATTTAGGTTCACCCCCAAAGCAATTTAATTTACTGGAGGATTTTTTTTTTTAAACTTAATACACTTAAATAAACTTAAATACACTTAAATAAACTTAATACCCCTTAATAAACTTAAAATAAGCAAGTTTAAAGGTCAAACAGTGAGTGCTTTTTTGAATGGTTGAGATAACTTTGAGCAGTGATCCTTAGTGTAGATAGATTTAAGAGAGAACACTTTTTAAAAATCAGTTTTCATTTGTAACATACTTAATTGTTCGCATTTAAACCATCTAAAACAAGGTAAACATTTTAATTTGATGTCAATTACAATTTTATGTCAAAATTACAAAAAAAAGCAACAAGATTTTAAAATGACATAAAAGGTATAAAGTGGTGACACAGGCACGCTACCTTTTTGATTTAGCCTTTTTAATTTGGTAGTATAAAACTACCTATATAAGTGCATTAAGTAAGTCCAAACTAGAACTCTGAGAAAGCAGTCAAATCGTGTAAGGTTCACAGTAGAAAGCAAAACCTTTTGGAATAATAATAAAAAACTTGCAGTATTTATGATGTTGAGAAGTCTTTTTTGTAGGTTACAGAACAAACAAAGTCTTAAGTTGCCTCTTCTGATTTTGATGGTAACAAAAGCAACCATTTCAGAAATATAGTGGTGTTAGAGCAATCAAAGAGACTGCTTTCTTACCATAATGTTAGCATCATCTCAGCATGTGGTGCCAGAAAGGTTCTCTTTCTGCAGCATACCACTAATCCCGCATTGTCTTTATTATCTTTATTTTCTGATGCTTGCCCATGCTGATCATTCACAAACCGCAACGATTAAGGATGGAACACTGAGATCTTCAAATACTGATAAATTATATTAATATTAGGATACCCTATAAACTCTTTAGCATCCTATGAATTCCAGGTTGCAGTCACCCCGCAATATATGTTAGTATATAGACGTATACAAGTATGAAATAAATATTTTACACTCCTATCACTTAGGAAGAGGCAATGATTTATAGCTCTGCAGTAACAAGAAAATTTCATCTCTGTAATACATGTTTATGGATATCTTTTTATAAAAGCTGATTTTACAAGTGCCCATCCCCCTTTTTGGAGGTAAGAAAAATATGTGCCTGAAATATGTGTCTGTATTTCTTAGAGCCTGTAAAAATGAATTGCAGATATAAACCAGAATAGTTGATTGGCACAAGCCGTTACTGGGGTGTAGGCATGTGATTTGTGCTTTAAATTAATTTTAGACAAGTGAAGACACAAACTCTGGCCGCAGCGTGTCTTTGTTACTGCAAAAGCTCCTGAACATAGACTATTTTTGTCTTCTGCAATATCTCACCTTATAGGTCTAGCTGTGAAAAATGTCTGTTATGAAATGTAGCGTATAACCTGTAAGTAATAGCAACTAAGTAGTTGGTAGTGAGTGGCTTCGCAGAAATTGAATATGAAAAACGCTGTGAGTCCAATTACGTCATCTTTACATTGAGTGCTTTCTCGTATGAGTATTTCTGTTGAAGTCATTTCACATACCTCCCAAAATGACTCTTTCAAAATAATTACAAAATCATTTTCAACAGTGAATAAATGTGTAAAGGCTCACCAGTGATTTTAAGGGTTGGAAAAAAGGGCCCTTTGTGTTAGATAATTTCATTGCTCTATGTTCACAAGTGATTTAACTCCCCAATGAGATCTGATTGCTTTTTGTATTCAGACCGAAAAAAGAAATGTAAAATGAGCAAAATACTGTATTTTGAGTGCTGACTATGGGGCAAGTTTAACATATGCTTTTTGGGACATCACAATGATTTGTTACTAGCCATATTTGCTGCACATGTGCAACATGGTAGCCTGCCAAAATGCACACAATAGTTACATGATGGGTCACTGAAAAAATAGATTTCAAACGGAGTATCTAAATATTTAATTCACATACAGATATGGGACCTCTTCTAAGACACTGTGGTCTTTTAAGGAAATAATAATACACGTTTTATTAGAAACACACGCTGCCTAGGGACCCAGTTCCTTCTTCCCTTCATATAAATGAGAGCAAGCCTCGGACCTTAAGATGCAGGTCTGGAACCCAGTCCAATTAAATGGTAGGTAGAAAGACGCTGGAAGGAAAAGAAAACCTACTTCTCAGGTGGAAAGAAGATATAGACTTACCCTACCACAAGATGAGTGGACACGAATATAATGACCATCCTCTTGCCCTCTTCTCCCAGTGCTTCTCATTTGTTGCTGTGCTGGATGCAAACAGAGGGGAATGTTTGAAAGAGCGCCTGGGTATGCCTTCCATGTGTGATCCCGTTCAAATCCCATCGCTGCCCTTGTGCGGTGGAACAAGACTGTTCTGTGGCTTCAGGATCTTGCATGGAAACGGGGCAGGATTGCTATCTAACTGTGGATATTCTGTAGCTGAGCAATAAGTCACAGCTGAAAGAAGTTCCTAGCAAATGCGCTGTAATAATAATATGGAAAGCTATTGAGAAAAACATTATGCCATAGTCGTCTGGTAAATAAGTGTTTCACAAGTCATCTACACAATTAACTGGGCATCAGAGGGTACAGCAGGTACCACATTACCTTTGCTATCAAGTCACTCCTTCCTATGTGGACAGCTCAAATGAAGCAGCTGACCCCATCCTCCCCTCAGGGGGACCAAGTGCGACTCTTTTCGAGACAGATGGTTAGGGCATGGCACTGCGAATTCCCGTGCAAATCGTAGTTTTTGTGGAACTGTGGGATTGTTTGTGGCCAGCGTTTGGAAGTGCACAGGGAGGTGCTGGGCTGTCACAGGGACTCCGTCGTTCCTCTGTGTCTGCATTGGCGTTGTGGGAAATGCAGCTGAAAGGTCTAGTGCACATGTGTGCCTGGACAGCTCGGCATGGTGTCGCTGGTGCTTACTGGGTAGAGGGATTCATTTGTTCCTTTGGCTATAGCCCAAGGTACACGGTTGCCCTAACGTTTGGAGGGTTGGGCAGTGACCATTACCAGCTGAGCAAGCATTGATTCTGGGTTACAAAGTCTTAGTTCTGCCATACTTCCTACTTTATTTTTTAAATAAATAGGAGGAGCCCCTCAACTACAGGTGTGGGGGTAGCTGGCTGCTGCCTCACCTTCCTGTTACCCTCTTGGTTTGCTGGCATGTGCCGTTAAACTCTAACACCAAAGTGTGGTCTAAATGGAGAGGTCCACGAATGGTTTCGCTTGGGTACCACCACTGACCAGTGGCTCCCAGCTTTATGCCGGGGATGGCCCTGTTATTCCTCTCTGTATTCCTACTGCATGTTCTCCCCGTCCAGAGCTATGACCTCAACCCTTCTGCTTCATTTTGTCTCCTCCGGGAGCGCCAGTTCCATACCTCCAGTGATGACCATGCAGCTCCTCTGGCATCGTGGCCCCCTGAACTCCCACGTAACCCGGGTTGAATCCTGGGCTGGGAGGTGAGATGCGCTGTGTCCTCTCCACGTACAGCAACTGCTGCTAGAGATGATGGGTATGACATGAAAGCACTCAAAGCACAATGGACCCCATTATTATAGCTTGACATGATATCTACATATGCGGTGCGTTTAAGAGCTGGATTTCTTTCTGGATTGGAATTTCTAATTTTTTTATTCTTTAAGACTATTTATAAAGATATTCTAACAGTTGTTTTTTTTTTTTTTGGGGGGGATTATTTTTCTTTTTTTTGGGAAAAAAGGAAAAAACTTTACCTGAATTTATGGAACAGAACATAATATTCCTGACTATGAATTAACTGAATATGTCAAACATTAAATTAATTCGGATGAGGTTGGATAAAACCCCTGAATGTGTTTCACAAGTCAACTACACAATTAACAGGGCATCAGAGGGTACAGCAGGTACCACATTACCTTTGCTGTAATATGAACACCCTGAATGTCAGGTGTTTATATTTGATTTACAAGATATCAGTAAAAAGCAGCAAAGAATGTCTGCATTTAAAGTAATAAATTTTCAAATACAAAGTCCAGTAAGAAGTTAAAAAAACTATTTAAAATGTGATTGGATGTGGAAGAGGAGGCTATTAGGTTTGTCATAATAACTGTGCCTTTGATATATATGTTAATAGCAAGAGTGTTGACACTGGAGAGATTGAAATTAATACTTGTCTATTAGTCCAAGACCAGAAGTTGTTGCCTCAAACCATAATAATTGATTCACTAGTGCATTTGTCTAATGGCCCTGCATTATTCTGCAGCGTGCCAGAATGGATGTTGCACTCACAGTCTACCTGTGTTTTGGTGTACACTGTAATTCTAATAGTATTTACAGCAATGTAAAATAGGAACAACCACTAAAGTCAGTTGGTGGCATTTGAATAAAATGGGTGAAGATCAGAATCGGCTCTGTGGGACTCCATGGGAATTAGGACAGAGATTTTCAGCCATGAGAGCAGCTTTTCTTCATCCCCGAAATATCTCTTTGAATATTTTGAATATCTCTTTCTTTTTTCAGAATTACTGTTTTTAGGAGTGAAGAAGTAGAGTTAGCAGGGTGAGTCTCCAGGAAATTCCAAGTGATTTGTTAGGGAACATTTTATTAGGACTACTTAATCACAGATACAGTCATCTGTGGTTATGAAAGGTGATTATATTTGACATGAATATTTTTATTTGCTGCATCAATGTAGTGAGTTCATTGATAACCAGACACTACTACTAGGCATAAAAATAAGAATTGTGGCTAGTGAGGAGCATAAATCTATGTCTGAATGGATTTTCTGGATAATAATTAACTATATAGGAATTTCAAATATATGTATAGTTCACTTTGGAGGGAAAGAAATGTATTTAGAATAATTCGTCTGTTTCAATGTTGACAATGACTTTTACTATTTAGAAGATAAGATAAACAGTAAATTTAATTTGCATAATTAAGTTAATCTTTTTAGATTTTAATGTAGTGTATCACGAGTTCCCAGGCTTGTAAATGAGGTTTTACTAGTAAAACTCTTATTACTAGGACATATACCATTTCCTCCTAGCATCAGTACAGAGTGCAAATCTCCTAGGTTCCTTTGTCTCAGGGCCAGCAGAGTTTTAGTGTTTTTTCTTCTCTTGAGGGTTGCATTAAAAATTGTAATAAAAAAATACAACTTCTGTGTAACGGTTGAAAGTCTATCACTTTGCAGAAAAATAGATTGTACTTCTAAGGACCTTCTGCCATAAGGACTCTTGTAAAGATGCCTGCCTTTAAAATGCAACTTTTTTGTTGGATGAACAGCCTAATGTTCCATGCATTGTACTAGTAGTAGCATTTTATGCAACATTGAAAGACTCAATTAATTTGCATAATTCCATGAGTATTACCATGACTTTAAGGTAGGTTAGCTTGCTCAGGAGTCTTGCCTGCCCAATATGTATGTTTGCCATTTTGACAAATTAATCATTTCTGAAAACAATTAATTATACTTATGACAAACCGAACCTTATACCCATGGGTCTTAAATTTTTATAGCAGAAATCTAATATTAATGTGTATAAGATCAGTGATTTAGTGAGTACCTTAACAGTCAACAATGCCTAAGGCTGAACAAAATTAATATTTTGTTTCCCATCTGGAGACTTCAGTAAAATTAATGAGGAAGGGTGCCTTTTGTAATACATAATAGAAATAAATTTACAATATTTAACCCGGGGATTCTACTGACATCAGCGTTTAGATATTTGGTCTGTTTCCCAGTCTGGTGGATGAGCCATGCTGTCTGCTTTATTACTGTAAATATCAATAGGGGTAGTCCTGGCCGTATAGGGGACTTACATTTTCGCTTTTACCGGCAAAGGTAGACAACCAGATTCATTTCCTTGTATGATGAAATTCCTAATCTTAGAACAAAACATTTGTTTCTGCTAAGGTATTATTGGGATACAGAAAATATTCCATCTTTCTACAAATGAGAAAAATATGACATCATCTACAACTTAAGTGCTAGAAACAAAATAAAACCTGGTGGATGAATGATGGGCCATCAACATGCAGAATTATATATATATGGAAAGTAGCTGGGATCATACAAACTACAAGCTGAAGTTCTTGTGTCTGTACAATCTGGAAAATGACCGACTATACTGCGAAGGCAACAATCAGATTTGAAGCTTATAACTTGGGCTATTTAGAAGCATCTAAATGCAGTGGTAGTGCTTGAGGGGTTGCGATTTTTTTTTCTTTTTTTCTTCTGCTAGTAAACTCTCCACCTCTCACCACTTTGACCTTGGTGCACACATCATCACCAAAATGAACCAGACCAGTAAGAACACTTTCATTTGCCCCTTCCTGTGCTGTTTATTTTGGGATTATTAGTTATATTTTTTAATGACTTCAGGTTTTTCAAAAGCAGTTTTTACTAAAGGCAGTGGCAAACATCCAGCTGATTTCCCTGGTACAAGATCATACCCCTGTATTTGAACATCTGTTAAAGGTCTGAACTGTGAATGGTTTTCCTCCCCCTCAAATATTTCTTAGCTAAAATATCGTCTGACAGTTCCTGTGAATTTTTTGTAATACACTCCATCTGAAACACATTGCAAACCAGGTTTTAGTTGCTAAAAATACTTGTGTAATAAATAGTTGATCTGCAAAAATAAAAGGGAGATAAGATGTTACCCTTGTGGTATGTATATACACTCTTTGATTAGGTTTTCTTTTTAGCAGGAATTGCAGATGAAATGTAAAAATAGCATAAAACTCAGCTACACAGGGCAACTCAAGTTTTACTTAGATGGGAACAAACAATCAAATGTTGCGATGTGAAGTTTCCTGCAATTAATTTTAACACTATGTCTAGTAAAAGAGTTCTGTTAAAAGGAGAGATGTCGCATGCCACCTACTGTACTTTATCGCAAACCCCAGTGGTTTTCAGTCTTAACAACTCAGCAATGGTGGCATTAGTAATAAGGCTTAATAAAAAGGATTATGTGTCTAAATAATCTTACTTAATTGTGTAATAGGTTGATATAGTGTGTGTATACAGCAATACACTAATCTGTGTGTGTGGGGGACTGAGAGTGAGACAGTATAATATGGTGTACTTTATAGTTTAAAATTACAAGTTAGTCCAAACTATTATTCTGGTAATTAACAGTTTTTTTGGACGAAAAGAAAAGCATTGAGAAAATACCAGTCAGATAACTAAATGTAATGTTTTGTGATGGGGAAAAAGTGGTTTTGAAGCCCCTATAAAAACAAAGCACTCAATGCATCCCATTCTGTATAAATCTGCATTATTAATTCACTGTAAAATAGATCCAGTTGGAGTACTTGTTTTTTTGCATTAAATTAGGCCTTTGATGTTCTTTAATGCTTCGATTTAGCCTCTAATTTGTCAGAGCACAAATGCACCAGCAGCTGTTGAAAATATCACTTTTGCAGTGGTGTTGCTGGCCAATAAAATCCCAACAAGTCATCTTCCTATCTGGCTGCACAAAATAGCACTGAAAAAGTAGTCATCTCTTTGAAGTATCACTCCAATTATAGGTTTTAACCCCACAGGTCACAGTTTGATTATTTACACAATGCTAGTGTAATTCTGTCTCAATTCTAGGCTTTCTGTACTTCCAAAGCATTCGGCAGCTCCAGTGGAGGAAATTTCAGACGGCTGCTATGATGGCATTGACCTGTGTTTGATAGGGTTAGACAGCATTTGGTTGATCACTGTATGTTTTGTGCATTATTTCACTTTCTATAACGTTATTTAATGGTGAAAGGAAGGATATCGGGTTTACATTTCATCTGCCTTTTGAAATCCATTTTAATACCTTTCTTCCACGATGTTGTATTTATCATATGTAATGTAAGCACATGGTCTGCTGGTAAAAAGTGCATTAGTTGACCAAAAAAAAAAAAACCAAGGAAATATTTGCTAACCTTACATTGTAAGTTTAGTCACGTGTGTCTTTATGCTGGGGTTAAATGCCAGTGTTGATGCTTGACAGTAAAAACGGGCAAATCCACCATGCTGGTTAAATTGTCTAATTTTATTACATTAGAGATTTCTTGGCAAAGGCATCTGCCAGCAGGAAATATAAATGCTGCCTTTGCACTGAGGCAACTAGCTCTGTCGTTTTTGACTTTTTGATAATATTCTCCTCTGCATTTGCATCAAAAAGATTGTGGAAGAAAACAGGTTTTTAATTGTTTACTGCACTGACAACCAACAATTAGAGTGCGAGTCATTTGACGTTACTGGGAAATGTTAGAAAATCACCTGTCCAGTGGAAGCTGAGGATTTATTTCTAATTCTTGCTTTGCTGTGAGACCTTCTACTGTAGTTTTGGAAGAAAGTTTATTAGTTTGCTAAACTATGTCTTCTAGATTAGCTCAATCTATTCCATATTGTAATTTCCATCATTGCAGTTGAGTCATTTGTTTTCTTGTTGCTAAACACGCAAAGACCCAGTTTGCTTCCTCTCAGTCCAAAGGGTTTGATGATATTAACCTTAGCAGAAACTTTTCATTAATGCAGAGCAAGCGTACTTGCCACTTGTGATTTTATTCCTAGCGAGCGTGATGATGCAGGTCCACCCTTTCAATTCTTTATTTGAATATATATACTTATCAGTATCCTTCTCCTCCTTTTTCCTGTTGCTGCACTTGTTGCATCACGTCTTAAATCCAGCAGTGAACATTTCAGATTATAGTCCATGCCCGTGTGTTTGCACAGTGCTCACCACAAAAAGGACCCAATGCTGATCCTTCTATTAAACACGTAATAAATTGTCTGTGTCAAAATAGTTCCTTTTCACCTGATCTTTAGCGTTAGAAGAACGAAGCGCGGTTTGAAAGCCTCTGGATTTTCCAGAACCGCAAATAATTTAAGTAGCTAGAGGAAAGAAGATGGTAGTTTAAAAAACAAGTTGGCTTGTGATTTTTTTTTCAGTTTTACTTAGTAACAACATAGAGCAGCCACATTACTTTAAAACTGATGTAGTAAAATGGCCCTGAATAATACATTGTAGCTCTGACCAGAAAATGTTTGCTTACTCACATAAAGTAATTTGCCTCTTAACACAGCTGGGTTTCCTTTTCCAAGTGTTTTATTTTTTATGAAGTAAAGAGAAAACATTATTTTTGTAAACCAATGTTTTAATCTAATTGATGACAAGTCAATGGCCTAGAATAGCAATGGTTACTTCAAAACACCTCTCAATTTGCACATTTTAGGGCCTACTAAGCTAGAGAACTGAAGCATGAGGCAAATGAAAAAATATGAAGTTCATAATCTACGGAGACCTGCATGTGTACAGCCATAAAAGCCACAACTGCCAGCTCAGGTGGAAAAATGTTGAAGTGAGAAATGTATTCAATAAATAGAAAACACAGCATGGAGCTGAAAAGTGTGCATGAGAAACTGGTTAGGAGATTCGAATAATGGAAAAGGAAACAGATGGAGCATGAGTGTACATTAAACAGTAGTGTTCATAGCTTGTGACATAAAGTATTCCTCTGGGAGTCTAATTCTTAACTATCTTGAAATTCATTCAATTTAAAATACCATGGTCTTGTTATCATCTCATTTTCTTGAAATTTTATTGAAAATATTATTGTGATGGACTGCACTTCGTACTTGGAAATATATGCCAACAAAACAAAGTGGGGTATGAAAAGACTCTCGAATATCGGTCTGATAAAGTGCATCACCCTGCTCCCATTTCTCTCCTGGATCTACTGCAGTGAAAAGTGACTTAGACCTTGGTCTGCATCCAGGGGTGCGGGTCCTGCCTGACGCACATCATCCTGGGAGCGGGGCTCCCCTGGGGACGGCACTCGGCAGCATTTGTCACCTCCTGCCGTCAGCGGTGGCCCAGGGAGGGATCGGGAGGGAGCCAGAGGAGCCCCTGCCCTGGCCAAGCACCGCTTTTCCTCCCCGCTCGGAGCTGGGTCAGGAAATGCTCAGGGAGCCACAGGCGTGCTGCGGTGTGCCAGGAGGGATGAAAGACTCTGTCCTCACTGCTTTCTCTTTGTAAGAGTGACCTGAAGGCATTGCTAGACCCTCCTCCTGTTGCTTAAATCCTCTGGGAGGGAAGGATGGAGGGAGGCAGCTCCTAGCAAGGAGCCGTGACTTTGCCAGGCAAGAGTTGTTCCTGTTCAGGTGTTTCAGCTTCCCCAGCTGACAGTGGGAATGGCAAAAAACTCCTGAAGGAACTGGGCTTAGGAAGTTACGCTGCTTGGGAGCGTGCTGTTGGGGAGCTGGGGACAGCCTGGGTATGGAAAGTACAATGGAGAAACGAACTCCATCAGCCCAAAGAGAAGTGATGCACACAGATGGTGACCGCCCAGTCACAACCGCTAAATGGGAAGGGAAAAGAGCAAACTTGTAGAACGAACTAGTGAGAGGGCTTGGGGACAGAATAGGCATGAAACTTCATGATTTCTAGAAAACAGGAACCTGTGCCCTCACCATATGGTATCTCCCACCTCTGCAGTGTGAGGGATGTGGAGGAGGGACCATGACATTATCCTTTCTCTGTGCGGCTTTTGTCAAGAGTGGGAAGGACTCATGCTCATTGCAACGCTTTAACTCTCGATCTCAGTACCTTCTACATCTAAAATCAGGCACCAGTGTGGGATAGCAGTCTCTGCCCTTTCAAGTGGAAGGGGACCTCAGCTTTCCCTAAGCCACACAAAGGCTGTAGACCATGATAGAATGGTGTCTGTGGGTTATCGTGGGAAGGGCTCGCAATCCGTGGGGGCCGAGAGGTAATTTAAGCAGCCACATTCCAGAATAGTGCTTGTGAAACATGCACCTCATCATTTTGTGTTTAAGAGGTGCCACAGATTGCATAGAAAGTTATTAAATGATTTTAGGGAGCTTAAAAATACTTTTGATTTGATTTTTTCCATCTCTCCCCCATCTGCAAGGCAGGTGTCCAGCATTACAAGCCAACTGAGGGAAAGAAACGTTACTCTCCATAAAATGTTATGAATAGACTATGATTCTACAGAACAGAGTTCTGCGCATAAAGCAGTATAAAGATGTAATATCTCAGGTTCTTTCAGGGGTAGAGGCATTGCTACTGTCATTTCTTTGTATTAACATCGCGGCTAAGACCCCTAGCCGTGCTCCAGGGCTTTGCTGTGCTAGGTGCTGGGTTTAACCAGTGTAAACAGACCCTGCAAAATGTGGACTACGGTGTGTCCCTTCTGCAGAATTTCTAAACACTAGTAGACAGCTACTACTGCAGGGAATAGTGCTGGACTTAAACATAGCTCTGGAAGGGGACATAGATTTCTATGTTTATAAGTTTTGGAAAGAGATTTTTTTCTGACGAGCTTTGAGGGCTGCGCTAAATAGCTGTGGAGTAAGTGCAGATGAAGTGGGACATGAAAAGTACAACTTGTTACTGAATTGCACAGGTGTGTGTCTCTAAGCCAGGTATGTGTGTACATCTCTTTCTTTCTATATGTTGCTGGAGTTACAAGGTTTTCTGTTTTCTTTCAGCCAGTAATGGAGATATTTCTACATTTGAGCATTAAATATTTCTGAGCTGTATCAGGTATTAAGTGATTGGTATCTTACCTACTGGCTATAAAGTATTTCATTATTCTGACAACCATGTTCTTATGTGAACAGTATATAAGTGTTTAATGAAAGGAAATTCTATGATTCTAATTTTTTTCATTGGCCTCAAATGCTATGCATGCACTGGGAACAGGATTGGGCCCGTAATCTTTATTTGAAAATATGTACACCTGGGAAGCATGCAGCATGTCAGCTTTCTATGGCCTAATTAAAGTGTACCATGGTGCAAGACTTGGCAAGGAACAAACATTTGCAGGAAGGTTGTACTGTGAGAATACTTCATACTCTGCATGAAGAAGCAAAAGTTGGCCTGCATCACTCTGATTTGCTATGCTGGACAGTTGATTATTAAGATGCTAATAAATGAGAATGAATTGTAGTCTGACAGTCAGAGACAGCACTTTTAATGTCATAAATATAAGCAAGTTTAAATGCTGATGGATTTTGTTCCAGTGAAAGGAAAGATCAGCTTGCAAGAGATGGATAATAAACATTTTGTACCACTCTATTTAGTTCTATGTATCCAAATTCCCTCTGTATAATAAAAGATACTTTCTGCACATTTAAGCAAAGAATTAACTGATGAACGTGGCTATTAACACTGGAGCTGAAGGCAAGCCCTTCTAGTTACTTCAATCCTGCTGTGAAAACAACCAAAGCCTTTTCTAAAATACAGACTGTCCATTGTGCTGCATTGAAAGCATGTGAGCAAATTTAATATGGTTCCCGCTTTTGTCTACAAGACGGGAAGCTAATTCTTATTGCTACATTTATTTGGCTTTTCGTCCTCTGTGTTAGACTTCAGCTATATAAACAGTGATAGCAAATGCAGAGAGTCTTGAGGCTTCTTGCTCTTTAGGCAGAAGTACCCATTTGGTTAGTGCTTCTCTCCCCCCCGAGCAGAGATTTGTCTCACGGTAGTGACTTCGTGGTGTATAGCCCTGGCACCTGTGCTCCTCCTGCCCCAACGCAGAAGGACAGCGGGCAGCCCTTCGTCACTCAGGATGTGATGTTTTGGAAAGGTCATTCTTCTTCTCATTGGGCAGAGAAGGTTCAGCTTTTCTTTGCTGGTGGAGGATCGTGTATTACAGGATTTGCCCGAGTCCCTGCCTCACTCGGGGTCTGTTGCTTTCCTTTACTTCCATTACTACAGGGGCATCTAAATTGTGGCTTTTGCTATTCCTGTCATCTAAAAAAAACCTGTCAGTTACTCTCAGACAAAAAATTAATTCATGGCTGTTTATAATGCTGTATCTCCTGCATATTTTGCTCTGCAATGATGTTGGTCACTCATCTGTGGTTCTGTCTGGCTATTGCTAGCCTGAATTTCATTTCATTGGTGACACTCTGGCCGCCTACTTTACAGAAGGATCAATCAATTAACAGGATCCAAAGTGATCCCTTGTCCCATATGCACTTGTTTGGGGATGCAAAACAAATGGAAGGCAACTCAGCCAGTTTCAGCTGCCTGGATAAGCAGGGGACATGCTCAGACAGAGCAAAGGCACAAACAATCTTAAAGGTTTATGGACAAGGAGGCTGCTTTGCTTATGCTGCGCGGTGGTATGAGCTGTTGCATTGGTTAGGCAGAGCTGGCTAATGTCCCCATGATCCAGGACAGTTCATCGTTGGTTCAAGCTGGTTGCTGTCAGCAGTGCCTGCCTGCGTGGCTGAAACAGTGAGTGCGTGTCCGTAAACCCCCAGGCATTTAGCTCTGGGGAGCGTTTCTCTCTCCTTACCGTGGCACAGCATTTAGCTAGCGTTCTTCCTCCTGTATCGCCTCTCACTTTTATTGGTAATGAGTCATTTAATTAAAACTCTTATTTTTGAGTCTCCTGCTGTCCGTGCCAGACTCCTCATAGTGACATCTCCTGTGACCTGAAACTATGTTAAGGCTTATATACCTAAAATACGTGTTTCAATGCTGCTCCAGTACTGTTTTAACAATCAAAAGAACATCGTTATTAAACAGAAAACACTTGATCTTATCCATTTCTAAAAAAAAATCTAGTGATGTTCCTAACCCACTTTGCACCATTTTCATTAAGCTCTAGAAATTAAAGCAGGTTTCATTTTCTGTTGTAAAGGATGATTAAAATTTTGCCTTGTTTTGAGAAAAGTAAATCAGTGCATATGCGAAAATGATTAAAGAAGCAGTGATGTATTTAAAATGATTTTAAAATCACTGTTGAGGAGAGAAAGAGATAATCTTGTGGTCGCTTCTAGGTCTTGGTCTTCTGGAGTCAAGAGTAACGTTTCCACTGATTATAATAGTGCCACAGTGGGCATATATATAGCTGGTTATGGAAGAAGTGAATTTCAGACAGGGAAGTTTCCACTGACAGTGTTTCAGAAATGTCCTTTCTAATCAACACTTTTTTTTCCCAACTATTTTTTCACAGTTTATGCATGATGAGAAACACTTTTCTCTAAATGAGATTAGGAAACAGAGCAGCTTCGAATGGGTTCAAGTCTTACATATGAAAAACAACACCCCTTTACAATATGGACTACTTTAGGCTTGGAAACACTGGTGTGTTGTTTCTACATTTAAGTGTAGGTTATGATGCCAGATTGGTCTCCCCACTCATCTTCAGTTTGTCACGCATACAGTGATCCTAAGAGATGCAAAAATCTTTTTATATAAAGTTCACTGCATGATTGGTGTCTAAAGATTTGATTTTCGTCATCTTTACTGCTATATGCTTCAGAGCAATAAATTGTTCCCTATTCTGTAAAGGACCTAAACACATACTTATGTACATAATTGAATCAGGTCCACTCAAAAGACCCTTGGCTTTTGAAGTAGTGCCAACGTTTTCCGTGGGACCGTGTGGAAGGCCAGGCGTTACGTGATGTGAACAACACCCTGGGAAATCACTAATATACTTTGTACTTAAGTGGATCAAATGAGTAAATTCACATTTTCAGATAACCCTGAGCACACTTTCTCATTTTATCCAGAAGGTTATTAAAATAATATTTAGCAATTTTGTCTTTAGCTTTTCAAAAATCTGAAATAGTGTTTGTTCAGATCAGTGTTTGTTAACACGTTAATACCATGTAGCTCTTGCAATCCGATGCGGTAGATGGGCAGGGTTTTCCTTTTGTACTCTACAGAGTTGCCTGTACTGAACCTGCAAACATTTAGGCACTCGCTTTTAATGTAGATCTTTATTGGAACTGCTCATTCACATAAAGCATGTAAATAATGTCAGGGTCTTATCTACAAGCTCAGGGTCTTAGTTGTTAGTATGGCTCTGTTTAGCAGAGTAACATTATCTTTAAGTATACTTGAGATATAATTTTACCAGAATTTATTGCATTGTTATATTAACTCCTAGATGAGATTTAGGTTGTGACCTCCCAGCAGGCTTAGGCATGTTACCTGTAATCTTTCACATGCGTATAGTTTATCATAGGCAGAACTCCCGCTTTCACATCAGTCATATTTTAGGACTCACAATTGATATATCAGTCACAGCATAAAATGCTATCATTCCTGTAGACCAACTGTTTACCAGAGTATAACACAAACTCTCCTCCTGTGTCTCATTTCATCACACTGTTCCACATAGTGATGTTTCAATGTGAAATGAAGTTTTTTCATGCTGTGCTTCTGAGTAGAAAAAAGACAGAAGTACACGTATGATAAATGGCAAAGGTTCCAAGAGAAACCTTGCAAAACAATCAATTTGGAAGCATTACATTTGCTTAAATAATTTAGTACATAAATGGATCTGTTAAAGTTTTATAACCAAATACTGTTTATGTGACTTTGGGTAGAAAATCGGTTATATTTCCACTGAATCACTTAATCTTATATCTTATTTAGAAATTAGGAAATATAACTAACTTGAGAGTTGTCACTGTAAAGTACTTTTGGAATCAGTAGCATTAGAAAAGTATACTTTTCTTTTAAATAGCTTCATACACTTAAGTTTCCCATTAAAAAATAAGTATTTTAAATTTTTCTGAGGTTGAGTTAATTTTCTGCTGGTTTTATGGCTGATTAAACTGCACAGTTTAAGCAGATAAGCTATTTGATCTCATACACTAATAGTGATATTTGGATCTGTTCTTCTCTTGGATACTAAAATGTGCACTGAGTTCGGTGGGATGTTCTTGTTTGGCCTTTATTCATAATGTAGTTTTTAAAACTATCAACAACATTATTGTTGCTGCCGTTAGGACTGATGCATTTTGAAAATCAGGACTGATACTTGATCTCAGAAGACAGATAATTTGCTGCCATATTCAAAATTAGGCACCATTTGAAAATATAGGTATGTCTGTTGTTATTTCCACCTGGAATGCTGAAATAATGGAGAGTTCAACGTTTGCTAAGAAACCAGACAAAGTTAAACCTCTGTTAAGACTCTTTAAAGAAAAATTATGTCCAGGGACCAAATGTGAGCTGGGAAGCTAACTCTACTTTCAAAGAATGTGTAGGTGCATTTTGTGTCTTCAGAAATGTCCCCATGTCTAGAGTTTATAAGCATTAAGTGCAGGTATATAAATCCTTAAAAACAAGCACATGCCCAAGCATTTTCAAGGTGTAGAACAGATTGACAGAAAAAACCAGTTGATAACGAGTCTCTGCAGGGAATTTTTTTTTTTTCAATTAGGCTTGCTTGTTCTACAAGGCATTTTTTAGCCTGTTGAAACATTCATAATAATAAATGCCGATTCCACCATTCCCATTCGAGTGTGATAAGGGTGCTGCCCTACCTCCTCTAACAGAACCCTCTTCCTAGAAATGGATCCTGTCCCCCTCCCTGTTCACTCAGAATTTGGGATTTATGAAAATACGTACCTTGCAGGTATCGTCAACAGCTGACCAACAGGCAAAACCATTTTCTTCAGCCATGCAAGCTCTATAGCTGCTGGTTCTTGTGTGAGGTGTCTTTTTTTTGTCTCTGAGCTTGCTATTTTATGGTGGGAAATCTTTTGCTAGGAATGTATTTTAATATTCTCATGTAACAACAGAGGAGTTCTAAATTCTTAACTGGGAATTTTTTATAGCTCTCAGTTAAGCTTTTAAAATAAAAAGTAAAGGATGTTGCACTAAATGCTGGAGGAACTCAATGCTGTCATGAATTTTGTTAATTAAAAATCTTTTAATGTTTTCCTTGTTTTTTTTTTAAAGCAGTAATTCATGGTAGCTAAGTAACAGCTGTGAAATACAATCTTTTCGTGACATCAAAGCTGTGAAATAATGTAAAATACGAAATTTCCTCAGTGAAAAACATCTACTTTTATTGGAGATGGCTTATAGCTTTTCCACACAAATAGTCAGTTCAGGTTAGTCTTATGGAAAGATCCAACAACTACATAACTTTTCAAAAAATGTTTAACAATACATACTTATAAAAAGAAAAAAAATAAGTGTTGAAGTTTCAGTAAGGAAGAGAAAGGTTTTTTCACACTAAGAACCTTATTTCTTGGATAATTTTGGTTTAACTGCATGGAAAGAAAACCAGTAGAAAATACTCTGAAGTCTGCAAAAGCTGTATGTACAACCCCCCATCTTGATGATGTAAAGTCATAGGAAATTGTCTAATGTCTAATTTCTTGTTATGAGGCATTTATGCAGAACTGTGAGTACAGACCTAAAAATCACACTGGTTTGGAATGACATTTACCTTTAAATGTTTCTAGTGCAAAGACTGATTTAGTGGATGACCACTTTCTCTGACACCAGGGAATAAACACTGATGTATTAATCATGTAGTTTAATATTTATGGTATTTGTTAAAAATAACTATGATTAGAATGTTGACATTTTATTAACTATGCCTTAATAGTAAGTAAATGACTTGTGGACCCCATGTGACAGCATTTGGTGTAGTGCATGATCTGCCACATATAGAAGATAAAATGAAAATGCTGAGCGTGTCTATTTTGCTCACTAGAAAGCCTGAGAAGCATGAATAGCCACTTGTACTCAGAATTCAATATTTCAAAAATTCTTCCTATGTAGGAACAAGACAACCATGCCAAAACAGAAGTGGAACTTAAATGGAATTAAAATATTACATTAATAAATATGCTGTTCAGAGTCCAGGCAGGTAATATTAGCATCTTTAAACTTGAAGCTGATTTTTAAAAACTAGGCATACAACCTGATATAACACATACGCAATCCAATACATATACATTGATTTGCATTTCTGTCTTTTTCTTCTTCCTTACAGTTTTTACAGAGCTATCAGACCCCGGACCCCCCACCCCCCCCATAATTAGACTTTCAGATATTGCACTGTTTGCCTGATATTTTTTTAATTCCAGATGTTTTTCCATCTGGATGAGGTTTGAAACCCAAAGATGCACCCACTAGTACATATGTGACTACAAATGAATAATATTTACTTGGCATGCTACTTTTATTTATTCATCATCAGCAACTTCCTACATGCCCTTCATAAAATGAAAATAAGACTGGATCAGCACACAAATCTGTTTTCATTTCTTTCATACCATCAAAGAAAATCCAGATCTAGGCAGAAAACGTGCTGTGACAACGTCAAATAAAGCTCAAAGATTTTGTTATTTGAATTAGCTGTATGCTTTGAGTCATCAGAAATTTGTGCATGAAGGATATCCAAAAATTGTCAAGGTACATTGAATGATGCAGAATCTTGTAGTTGGAATACAAGATCACTAATGTTAGTTGGCTAAGATCAGAGCCAAAGATGAAGTGAGTGAAGAGCAGAGGAAACACTGAGTTGAAAGAGCAGAAATTGTATCATTCTCCTCAATTTACTGGAGTGCGCCTTCTGATTGTTAGATTTACAGTCTGGTCTTCTTGGATCCTCATCTGTTTCTATTTACTCTGATAACGGCAAACCCCAAGAATGCTATATTAATCTGCTCCTGGCAAAAAGTTTCTCTCAACTGCCACTCTTGCCATGTGTATTTGTGATTTTTGTCACTGAGAGTGAAGGTTATTGCGGGCTGTGTGTTTGAAGCTTATATTTTAAAGACTTCATAGGAAAGTGCAGAATGCACCCATCTGCTGAGGTCGGTCTGTTCTGCAGAGCACAAATTTCACTCATGATTTCTGTCCCCCTTCATTCAACTCAGCTTGAATGAAGCTTTCCCTCCTTTCCATTCTCCCTAGATTAAACTGATTTGGAATTAGACACTCGCATACATCAGGTCTTACCTCTTCACATATTAATCAACTACAATTAGCCATCATGTATAAACAGGTCCCTTTAGTTTTAACAGGGTGGAACTAGACTAGTTGTTTTCAGTGGAGTCTCTTCCCAAGATATAGCAGTTTCTATGGAAGGGTAAATCAGTGAGATAATCCCACTGTAAACTGTGGCTCGGATCTGGTGAAAACCACTATTGGCACAAAATATCCATTGGAGCCTTTAGCACGCAGTTGAGCTGGCCTGAATTTCTTGTATACTGGTAAAGACATAAAGTGGGTTCAGTCATGACTGTCAGTGAGAGTCCATTTTTTGCATGGACAGGAAAAGTGGTGTGTCTAAATATCCTACACCAAAGGCTGCTTTGGGCAAGTCCTTCTGGAACTTGAGCACTTCAGGGAAACTTTGATTCTGTTAAGGTTGATGGGAGCTTGCTATTGCCTTCAGCAGAATCCAGATTTATCCCTAGGCATTAAACGCTCCACAGCATTTTAGGCAGTTTAAAAGCAATAGATATATTCTTTTGCTTCAGATACGAAGTAATTTACACTGAATTAAACCACAGACTCAAAATATCCTCTGAATATAAGTAGACAAAAAAAGGCTATGTATTTCATTGCAAGATTATATGTATGCAGAAGAAAAATTATAGCCCAGACAGAGTAAGAGAGGATCACCAGAAAGAAGTTCTTATCAACAAAACAAGGAACATTATAAATTATTCCCTTTAGCTTGAAATTTCACTAGAAAAATGTCACTAGTAGCAGCAGAAATGCAATACAGAGATTGCAGTCTCTAACAATTTCATAAACCATCATATTAAATTAGAGAAGAGGACACAATAAAAACATTAAGCAATTAGTTCTGAAATTCTTTAAAGAGTCAACACCAGGCTTAAAATCCCCAGGTCTGTACAAGATCAAAGAAAATGGCAAGGGTCTTACTGAGAGTTGATCTCTTTCTGTGATGGTAGTGGTAGAATGAAACTTTGATGTTTTATATACTTAAAGACATAGATTAAAATATTTTAATGAAGGTAAAAATTAACTCTGAAGTGGCCAGCCTTAGTAAAATGATACCGTGTACAGTTCTGTGCTTGATTTGCTTACCAACGTGTGCTTATTTTAAATTGGAACTGCATATCCAAAGATCTGAAGTGAATGAACACACAATTATGTTCTTTTCTTTTAATTTGGTCTTGTTGATCCTTTAGGCTCTTTGAAAATCACAATGGCATAGATTAAAAAAAAAAAATCTAAGGTCTTGACTTTTTGTGGGTCTATGAAATAAATGTAGAGTTCATAGCTGGGAACATGATCATTTCAGTTGAGATAAATTGAAGCTGACAAGGAGACAGGCTCTGAGGGAGCAAAACCCACTCTTCTGTGAAAACCAAGACCAATAAAATATTTCTGTATTAAAAATTACATATTTTAATAAATATCATTATCAATTGACTGTGGTCCTCAGACAATACAAGATTCAGCAAGCCTGAGTAAATGGTCTAAAAATTGTAACACTAACTAGTTTGTTATATTTGTGAAACAGTGCAAATATAAGAATTCTTAGGTATAAAGTTAGGCGCCTCATTTTAGAACCCTAGAAGGAACGTAGTGACATGTTGACCGGTAACACTAGTTGTTCACATTGAGTAGTACATGGTCATTAAAAACCACAACTTGAATTTTCAAAAAAGAAAAACATGAAAAATGACTAAAAGGCAACTGGAACTGCTAAAGCAATACACAATGCGAGAAAAAAGAGCCACTTTTGCTTTCCAAAGAATCAAACTTCCTTCTCTTAAAGTCTTTCCTCCAACAGATTGAACAGAGCTGCTAATTAACTAGTCAGGAGAGGTGATCCTGACAGCGTTACCGGTGTAGCATGCGAGACCTGTGCTTGCAACTCATTCCGAGGGTTCCTTTTCCCTCAGAGGCTGAGGTCAAATTCATTGAATACGGGGCTCGCCTTGCTCCAGGCCTGCAAGTTACTCCTTTCTGGGTCCTCTTGGTCAGCCCCTCCGTGGAGCCAGGCACGCTCCCTGAGGGTGCCCTCTCCGAGGAATGAATGCATGAATCTGTAAACTCTTTGGGGCAGGAACTCAAGGAGGTTTTACTTGTATAGTGGTTTCCATACCCAGCAGTAACAGCTACATCCTCATAAAATGCAGCACTTAAGATGGTCAAGGAAATAGTCGCAGCATGACAGAGAGAGATTACAACTTCATTTTCGGTCCCATCCAAAATTAACATGAAATGATATTGCCAAGCAAAACAGCCTCAGCACTTAATTTGGGGCATTAGTGATGCCATTATGAAATATGAGCTGCTGATTCTCATCCTGCCTCAGCAGCTTTTTATGCTTCCCAGATCAGCTTGCTTGGTGAATTAATCAGATGAAAAAGGCTCAGTTCGCCTGCACGAGAAACTGAAAGGATTGTCTGATGGCTTATGAAGCTATGTGATTTGTTTCATGGTGTGGAGACACTGAAGGAGAATTTTTATTAAAAAAAGAGGTCTTGGAACACAGTCCTGCATGTGGTCAGCTCAGTGGGGTATCATTTGAAGCAGAATGTGAACAAGTAGAATTGAAATGGAGGGATCTTTGAAGAGTAATGAAAAAGGGGCTTCGGTTGCCAATAAAACAACTGTTTGGGATACTGAAGGGAGATTCCTCAATCATTTAAAATCATTCTGCTCAAGAAATGTATTGTATTTTTTTTTTTCTTAGGGAACAGGGGGAATAAAAGGTAGGTGAACTCTTCAACAACCTGAAGCACATTTCACAACTTCCTGCAGAATTTGCATGTGGTCATAATTTTCTCATAGCAACTGCTCTTCAGGAGCAATTTCTTCTTCTTCTTTGCCTGTTTATGTTTTAGCAACCCTGGTTTCAACTCTGCTGCAGGCATTTACTGTCTTCTCTGGTTTCCAGAGAAGGGATAGGGGTGTCGTGGCACAATGCCTAAAGTACTGAGTGCTGCTTAAAGAATATGCCTTAAACCATGCAAACTACAAAAGATAAACCTTGCCCCCCCCCGACTGGTCGGGACTTGGAATTTCAGTCTTGTTTTACCGTGTCCTTTTTAGCATAAGCCCAACCTCGGAGCTCTAGAGTAGGAGAGAAGGCCCTGTAAAGTATTAAAACTAGAGGGTATACAACTTTTAAACTCGAAATCTGTGTAGTTTAAGAGTAAGGATCTCGGCAGCTTGAGGGACCTCCTGTTCCCTCACACGGGGACTGCCTGCTTCTTATTATTCCCGCTTCATATGTCTTTTGGGAGGGGGAGCTGAACTCCCTCACAGCATAAGTTATCTGGGTTGGGTACTCAAACTAAACCGTCACACCAGTTAACGGCAATATTTACTGCCTAGAAAAATTGTCTTGTAACTTGTACAAACAACTTATAAAATATTTAGATTTCTACACAAGTGTTTTCTACATACACATTAATTATATATGTATGTATAGATTTACAAATAAGTGGTATCAGCTTAAACTCTGGACAATAGCTTGAAATAAATATGGTCATATGAAAATAAAATGATGTTATTTTTGTATGTAGGAACAATATAGCTTTCCTGATTTCTCAGAATTTTTCATACTTGCGATCATTTTCCCATATACTGAGTTGGTAAAAAAGCTGAAATTACAATCTTCTGTGTTGAACAATCAAGCCAAAAAGATTGCTTAGATTACACAAGTTTCTGTAGATGTTTTGGAAATGCTTTATTTTGATTTCTGCTTTCTTCAGTCTGTTTTTTTTCTAATATTTTAAAATACAAAATTGCTTGGACTTTGTTTCTTTTCTCCTCCTCTTTGCCTAATTTCCTAATCTGAAATATTGAAAAAAGGACATTTTTTGGCATCTATCCTAAAATGGTTTGGGACAAAAGATTTATGCTCCTGTTTCACAAATGGTTTTGGTTAGAACAAACTAACATTTCTCTGGATAACAAAACCAAACAGATCCCCCGCCAACCCCAGCAAGAGTATTCTGAGACGTCTCCAATTAGCCTGTTGGAGATCTTAACAGAAATGCCTTCAAATCACCACAACATCAGCAGACCACTGAGAAGCTGGGGAATTGTACCCTAGTTTGTTCTTTCTTCACTTCACATACAGAAGAAAATGGAAGGGCTGTGTCGTCAGTCTACGCTGATGATTATTTTAAATGCATGAAGAAAGGGGAGAAGTGAAGCTTGGATGACAGGGCACTACATCAGTCCTGCCCTGCCAACATCTTTCTTCTAGACATATTTGAGGGCTGTAGCTTTAGTTCTTTTCTGGATTACAGTACGGCAATATGGTACCTCTGCAAGTTAGCCTCCTCTGGAGATGTGTGGTCAGTAATTAACAATGCACAACAATGCACAGTAATTTAGGAGGCAAAGTTAAGAAGAACACCTCATTCAATTAGAACTTGGCAAGGCAATGCAATTATCCATCCTGGAGTTTTGCCAGGATGCAGGAGCCTGTACCTTATCACCTGAAAAAAAGTGGTGTGGGATGTATAATCAGTATAAACCTCTATAAACTGTTGGGTTTTAATTAATTTTTTTTAAAGCAGTATTTGGAAATTTGAGACGCAACATAGTTCACAGGGCTGTAATGAAAACCAATCCATTTCTTTTTCCTAAAGTCACCAGTAATTTCAGAGACTGTTGTCCTTAGAAAAAATTAATTCAAGTCCAGTGTTCAAAAGTTAATCCAAATCTGCTGTATGCTTGTCTAATTGACACCTATTGATTTAGGTGTAACACCTAAATATGCCTTGATACGGGGCTATTTCCATGGAGAGTACAGGACAGGGTTTGTCAGGGCATCACATTGCTTCATTTTACACCCACCCTAGCTCAAACCAGCTGAAACCACTGGGACTAACACGTCCCCATTGCTCTGCCCCCACAGTCTTTACTGTAGCCCAGAACATGGCAAAGGTTGAATAGCAGAGAGTGATGTACCTAGCTCATTACCGTGGGGGGTACTTTTCCACTGGGAACGCCTTTCTCTACTAGTTCAGTCTGTCTCAAGATTGACACCGTACCTAGGTGTATGCTCCATCCCTCTTACCTCCCTGCTCATCTGTGCAAGTGAGTATGGTACTGATGGAGCTGCATGTGTGCTCCTCTGTCTGATCAGGCAAAATCCCATTGCGATGAGCAGGAATTCACCTGAGTAAAGACTCTAGTCTTTCTGGGATCCCTGATAAAAACTGATCACCCAAATGATACCCTGAGTCCATATTTACAAATGATTTCTGTCTTTCCCCCCCTTTTCATTGCCAAGAAGAATTTTAAATTTTCTACCTGCTGCTGTTGCTTGTGAATTACCTTTGAACTTTGTTTATTGTTGAGGGAGTAAGTACTTTATCTCTTTCCTAGATGCAGTTTCCCTAGGGATTGAAGTCCACTTCTATTCTACCTGAAGCAACGGTTGTGTTTCACATATCTACTTTTTCCTTTCCAATGACTTTTGAGCACTCAAGGATAAAATTTCAAAGCGGGGATCAGTCTGTGCATAACTCTTACGATTTCCTGATGAAATATATGTTCTGCTCTCTTGCTCACTACTTTGAAACAGATGATCACAAAAAAGAGAAAACCTTATGTTAAATAAATATTTACTAGCATGAAGGCAGCCTGGTGAAACACAAATTTACACAGGGAAGTGAATTATGCATCTAATTCTTGTGACTGGTTTCTGCAGGTTGAAAGCTAGAATTCATGGTACCTAGCTGTCATACAGACTAAAAACTCTTTGACAAAAGAGTGCAAAACTAATTAGCTATGAAATATAAATTTTAAGATAACAAATGGAAGTTCCAGTGTAAGACCAACAGTGGTGTGCTTAAGTTGGCCTGCCTGATATCTAACAAGAGTATCTGGTTGGAGAATGGGGTTAGAGGGTGAACGAAGCAATGAAGGGAGCAGGAGAGGAGGCTGAAACATCTTCAAGAGAGATTTTAGTGTAAGTGCACCCATGAGAAAGCTAAACTCAATAGGTCAGAGAACTGCTGAGTTTACATAGGTCCAACATAAAATTTGCTTTCCTCCATCTGAATGATGGGCTTTAATCCTTCACTCTGTAGGATCTAAACTGCGTTATTGAGCAGATTATTGAGGCCAGGCTATGATCTCTCATATTTCTTACTGGCAGCAGTGAGGGCCAGAACCTGTCTGGAACATCCTGAAAAAAGGTGTTATTTCAAAGGAGGCAATGCTATTACAGCCTTTTGCTAGTAGCCAAAAGAAAAGTGAGCATCGCTTCCAGAAGTTATTAACTTCCTTTTGTGTAGGTTTTCCAATGGTCGGTGGATACTCTCAGGGTCTAGAAGGAGCAACAGTAAGTTGCTCACTTCTCGTCTGTAAAGGATAAGACCTACAACTGCAGTAATTCTACACAGATGACCTTTATAGCCTTCTCTGTTTCAGTATAGACAAAAAAGGAGTATCTAGGTCATAGCTGGCAGAATTATGTGGAAATCAATGGGATTGTACTAGCTGTGGCAAATTGTATACTACAGTCTGATACTTCTTACAGAACATACATTGTCATGAGAGTGGGAATGCCGGGTGGTAATAACGTTGTTAGTATCATGCAAGGGAATTACAGACCCAAATTCTTGGAAAGTGTAAGTGTATATAGCTAGTGGAAGGTAGTTAGACTTGTACTGCTTTATACCAGCTAAATAAATAGCCCTCTGTATAACAAGTATGGGTGAGGGATCTGCATTTTTTTAACTGACTCAAAACAAAAAAAGATCAGAATTTCCCTCTGAGAAACTACAAAGAAAAAATTATCTACGACCTTCCAGAGGATGTTGGGTAGCTCGATCAATGAGAGAATAAGAAGAAATAGGTTATGACCTTGACAAAGGAGATGAGCCCTGGTGAAAGCTTTCACTAATGCTCACTAGTACTCAGGGCGTACAAGAAACCTGATGTCAAAACTGGTAAAAGTTTTGATGCTATAGAAAGATACATTTTATGCCACGGAAGAAGCTGAGAACTGATTTTAGCAGACAGAGTTGATGATTTCACACAGTTCTACTTTGCATTTATGTTCAGATCTGTCTTTGAGGCAGATCTCAGCTTATCATATCACCCTAAATCCCTAGGGAAAATGCGTCTTATTTATCTCAATATTTCTTGGACACCTTCCAGTCTGTGAAGATAGTTGTTTATCCATAGCCAGATAGGGTGCTGGAAAAAATAGGAGCTAAATAATGGTGAATTGTATCAAATAAGCATATTACACACATGGTTTCTACCAAAATTTTCTGAAATCTTGAAAAAATCCTGCACATAATTCATAACAGCTTTGGCTTGTAACCCAGCACTTCCTCTGCAGATGACAGCTGATTTCATTAATCTTGGCAGTATTAAAGGGCAATTTTTTAAAATAAATTAATGTTCTGGAACACTTTCTTCCATGAGCTCTGCATAAACAGATTTTCTTTCAGTAGGATTCCTCTTTCCACTCTTTAGTTTCAATAAACTATTTTAAAGAAGGGAGAGGGGGAGTAGCCCAACCTTAATTGTGCCATGGCTTCTCAAAGTTAAGAAATACCTCCTGCCTTTCTTTCAAATGAAGAGATATGAAAGGCAAGTCATTAAAAGCTTTTTCCGTGTTTTCCTCTGAACTAAGTAAATTGGGAGAGGGACAGCGAGAAGTTGGAACAATTGTCTTAAAGATTTGAAATTTCACTTGTTTCCTTTGCCAAGAACTCATACACTTACATTCCAATACAGTGCCCAGACTGTGCCCTGCTTTACAGTTTATAATAATGCATAAAAGTGGTTGTTTGACATCTTGATCACAAACACTGGCTACCTATGCAGAAGGTAGCAATCAGTTAGCAAACCAGTGACAAAGCAGTGCCGTCACATTTTGTGGTCAGTGGCATTAAAATGTCAGCATTTCATTTGTTTTCTTCCTATGTGGCTTTTGTTACGTAAAATTACTGATTCAACTGGAGCTCGTATAGTTAAGAGCCAAATAGTGGAGCTAGTTCACAGGTGGTGTAGATGGCACCGAGGGTGAATGGATAAATAGGAGATAATCTGAGTTTTAGGAGCGGTAATTTATTCACTTCTTACACTACCTATGGAGACCCAGGACAGGTCTAGCAATAGATGATGTAAGTTTCTTCCAAAAGGAAATTTTTCCTTGTGGCTGGCGAAGTTGAGAGCCCCTGGCCACGCTTTCGACCTGTGAAATGAAATGGAGGAGCTCGTCCGTAAAGGGGGGGGGACTGCACAGATTCGTTTCTCTCACCCTTCACCCAGCTGCAAAGTGGAACCACATCAGCTCTGCTGTCTGGGCCTTCGACTCCTATAAAGGCTTGTGTGTCAGGATTTGTTGCACAGTGTGAAAACCAACCATTAAACCAGCATACTTGTTTGTCAGTGAGCTGATATTAATTAAACTTGCTCAATTTACAGTAATAAAATAAAATAAATTTTTCCAAGTGTCAGAGTTTAAACACAGTCTAACATCTGAAAAACATCTTGTTTGTTTTGGACTCGCATATCCCAACCATGGAGCTGGAATTTTGCTAACAGCTCCTGATACGTGAGCCAGAAGGGAGTGAAACTCACTCTGCCCTCACTGCATTGCCTTTTTCTGGTGCTAACAAATGATTAAGGACATAAAGGTACGTGTGTCAGTAAGCCAAGCAGAGTTTAAACCCTCACCTGGGGCTGATGAACACGAAGATGCCATATTTCGTAGTCTTCTTCCTGATCAGAACCATGGTTTCAGGCAAAGTTTGTATTTTATGTAACATTTAATATCTTGGTAGTTGCCAACTGCAACGGGGTGAAACATTGTATACCAACTGTCAGCATCATGCAAACATTTAAAAAACAGATGCTAAATCTTTGAAGTCATTGTTAAGTTTAATAGCTTCAGAAAATCATTACTCAAATCCATTCCCAAAGGTCTTTTTGTCAAGTTCCAGAGGACCTAAACTTGAAACAAAACAAAACAACCCTCCAAGAATTTATCTGGCAATTAAGAGGATTTTTGCTGAAGTTTTTCTGTGGAATTAGAATCTGGTGATTCCTAGAAGCTGTATAGCTAAACCCTATCAGGGCATTCTGAATGCTCATCGAATAGTCTCCAAACTGCCTGCCAGTCATACATACCGCATAAAAATGCCAACTGCCGTATTTTGCATTTTGTGCACATTCCCTCTAGACTATAGCACAAGCACAATGCGGTAACGTGTAGCTAAAAACTGTGTGGCGGCCTCGGTCTGCTAATACTGATGCCAATTGCTGACCTTGCTGAAGCCACAAACCCAGCAGAAAAAAAAAAAAGTAGCCTGAAATGATTGATCAGTGGCTCCTAATGGCATTTTTGTCAATATCCAGCTGATTTTCCTGTTGCTCTTTCTTACATATTTATACTATTCACAGTCTGGCAAAAATTTACAAAAAAGTATCCAAGTGATGGCTTCACAGCAGGTGCTGGATCAAACAGGTCTTGTTCTTTGCCCCCTTGGGAGGCCTACATGGATCACAGGAATCCTGATACTGCCCTTCAGATGACCTGTGGTAAAACTGCGGAAGATATGCTCAGTTTCTTCCAATGAATAAACAAAGTGTACATGAAATATTTGTGTAAGTATGAATAGGGGATTTATTTTTCTACGTATACTGCTTGCCTATGTAGTTGATTGAAAATGGCATGAAGTAAATCTTGCCTAATAGATACTTATATAAGAATTTTATTTAAATGTCCAGCAGTGTAAATGTCAACGTTTGCACTTTGATCGTACTATGAATATACTGGTTTCAACTGGATAGGGAGGGAAAAAAATTACAAGAAAATACGTGGGCTTTACAAGGAAAAATATATAGTAGGCTTATAAAATGCAGTTTGAGAAAGTCTTAGTAAGCTTCAAAGACCAAGACCAAAAAGTACTCTGTAGACTTTGGATCTTATCCACTGCTCTTAGCTTCAAGCTGCAAGTTAGAAACTAAGACAGACCTTTTGTAACATGTTCATGTCATGTTTAGGCAATGCCAAGTTATTTCTCATCAGAGCTGAGATTTATTGCAGCTGGATTATGATCTTTTGATTGTGCAAACAATGAGATGGAGGTGGCTGTCCTTTCCAGTGTCATTAAAGTCTTTGTCATGAATCACAAGAATCAGAAATCTGGAGGTGGACTGAAGAAAAACACGGATAAATATTCAACGTGCAGCAGACTGGAGAGAGCAAACTGGAGCACGCTTGTAAAGCTCACAGAAGAGAAGTTAACCATCTGAGCAGAATGCCTGAGCCTTGCAAGAAATAGTGTTGTAAAATCATAAAATGGACCATTAATCCATTTTCATGGTAAAAAAATGTAAAAAAGAATTAGAAATAGTACTGCAGTGAGCCATTATTATTAAAATGCTAAGTATGCTGCCATGCATGCACTTTTGCAGTAAGTATTTTTTAAGTTTGCTCCGAGTCAAAGTGTAGCCATCCCAGTTTCAAGTAAAAGCGGTGCGAGGTACCATGTGAAGCCCTGATTTTCCTCCCCCAAAGATGGCACCATTTCTGGCAGAGTTTGAGGGACCCACAGGCACTGTAAAACAATTTCACCATCTTACAAACAGCACAGAACTCTTCTTCCCTCAGAAACGCAACAAAATTAATCAGACCTCCTTAATTTATCCTGATTAAGCTCAGACACCTCAGCTAGCTGATTAAATCAGGCTCCTTTCCTCTGCAGTTAGACTTGCCCTTTGGAGCTGTCTATCTCCTTACATCAGCTATGAAGTGAATAACCGCAGGTGTGCTCCCAACTGAGGTGGGATGAGCCCGAGCCACGGCCGGCGGAAAGGTACGGACTGGGCGGATTTACAACTGATAGCAACTGAAGTGTCGCAGACAAACACAAAAATCCTGGTGCTGTTTCTCCTACCCCAAATCCCATTTGCTATGCAGTCTTCCTGCGTTGCCTGGAAAAGGGCAGATAGATGTCTGTTAGGCCCAAACTACCTTTATCCGATATGAAGGCACATTTCTATTTGTTTACATTTTTCAAATGATGATTTAACTAAGCTTTACAGAAAACCCTTTAGTGTCACCTTTTCCAAACAGAGCCCCGGTAGAGCCAACCCTTCAGGCTGACACCGAAGTTAGCCTCGCAATCCCTTGTGTTACATGAGTAGTTCATACACAACAGATGATGCTGGTCTGAAATCAGGCTTGGTGTGTTGGCTGTAGCTGTATTATTTCCACATGGAAAACTATAATAATTTTTTTCTGTTGTATCCAGCAAATTTCTCTTTCCTTTGAGGCATAATATGTTTTCTTCTCTCCTCCCCTCACTCCTCAGGTTTTATTTCTCAAACATATTTTTAATAAACAGGGGAAATAAGAAGGGAAAAGCCAGTCTTTCTCATTGTCCAGTTTTCCGTGCGTCTAAAACAGATACATACAGCTAAACCAATCAGAAATAAATAACTAATTTTTATTTAACAAATCATATTTTTTTTGCCTGACAGCTGATTGTGATTATGATGGGTGTATTAATTATTCAGATTTATTAGTTTTACTGAGATTCGGCACTGGATTTTCTTGGCTGTTCGCCACAGAACGCATCTGACTTGTCTACATTTGCACTTTTGAGAGTCCAGTGTTGCTGTTACAAGGTAAACTGAGACCTTTTAAAGATGCTCAAACTTAAATCAACTCCTAGTATTAAGCAGAGATTAGAAACGTAGCCCAATTACCCTGATTTTTTTTTTTTTAAATGAAATAAGGCAATTCCCAAGATGAACACCTTCACTCTTGCAAAGTTTTCTTGACAGCAAACAACAACTTAAGAAACTATTCCCCTTCTCGTCGTGGAGAAAAATAATGTTTCTTTTGAACCTACCATTTTGTGATCATCTTGTCTGGAGAGAATGTCCATATCCATAGCGCTTGTTTAAGCGCTCTTAAATTAGCTGTTCTTCCCCTGTTTAAGTGGCGCTGCTCTCCCTGGGCTAGCTGTATTGATGAAGAGCCAGAATTTGATGGTGATATGCACCGGGACAAAGCATTGTTCTGCAGAATCTGGCTGATAAATCTGACCGATGCCAAGCCCAAAAGTGAAAGTAGCAGGATTGGGTTTCGTAAAGAGTAATTCTTCTGAAACTCCCGTCTAAATTCTCTGACACTTTACATATGGAGAAAAGTTAATAAATGGTAATAAAAGAAATTAAATGACTCACTTCAATTTCCTCACAAAACTGAATAATGTTTCCTTTAGGCAGTAATTATTGTATTGAATTCACAAAGTTATTTTCAGAGCACTGGACGCAAATGTCAACAATGAAATAATAAAACTGAACACTGTGAACACCTTGCTAACCATCTGTAAACCAATTTTCAAAGAGAAAAATCACATCAGTAGAATATTTGACCCATACAGGATCTTGCAGATGTTTTGCTACAGCCTTTGGGATCTACCTCATTTCAAGGTCTATATAGTAGAAACAAATTGTGCATTTACACAGCGAAAGTCTAACTGAATTCCCATAAGAATCTTCAAAGGCTTTTATGTTTGACCAGGCGCTGTGTTCTGCTACTTTGGCAAAGAGGTATTAACAACGACTTGTTAATAGTAATGGAGCCATACCTTCTCCATATGGGTTCCAACACTTAGAGCTGTATCATCTGTCCATATTTAAAAGCTCCACCTTAAAAAGATGATAAATGAGACCAACTTGACCTGGCCTTAGACCAAGTCATGGATTAAACAATTTCTTTCAGCTTGATTGGTGCTTTATTGAGGAAACCTGCTAAGTAAAAGCTATTCAGTCACAGTGCTTAAGTATCAAAAGAGTGGATGGAATTTGAAAAACACCGCCAATGTGCCAGCCAGACCCTGAGTTACCAAGAGGACAGAGATCGGCTGCACAGGACTCAAACAATGGCGAACCTTTGCTGGATTCCCTGATTCCTGCAGTATGTGCATCTCAGATACCTGCAACCTCTTAAAACATTGTGTTCTTTTTCTAGAGCAGAAATGTCAGAGAGTGTGTGTGTGTGTGTGTGCGCACGCGTGTATTTATGTATATACATGCAGACAGGGGATTTTATCATTAATTTGTGTCCCTACCATATATTAATGCTAAACATAAGCAGCCTTAAAGGAAGAGGAGTAGATAAGTGAAAGACACCAAATGTCGTTTTTAAGGTGAAAAATCCAACGCACAATGGAGATGAAGTTTCTATGTTTCATTTATTAATTACTGATCTGCAATTCTCTCTTTTAGGATGCTCTAAGTTAGTTAGTTGGGAGGTTTCCATTGTAGGCTTATGTTAACCTTCTTTTAGAAGGTTATACACCACTTCAGGTCAGTGCTGCAAACAGTGTGTGCCTGCTTCTGACAATGGGTTCAAAGGAAAGTTTAAAAACCCTAAACACCAGTGATGAATATTAATGGGCTAATGTAACCGCAGAGAGGTTTCATTCAATTTTTGGCTCTGTCTTGACACATGAGGGTTTATCACACATACAAAATGCCTTTTTCTTTTAAATTGCCACTAGGTTTTTGCCCGGATGGTAGCTTCTCCTGTCTAATGAGCTTATTCTTTCACACATTCTTATTACGCATGTTCAGTGCAAACAATCTGTATTGCTATTTTAATTAAAAAAAAAACAACAAAAGAAAGAGCAAAGTAGGGACTCGGGGAGCACACAGCATGTTTCTCTTTACAGCTGGTCTAATCTGATGCTCAGTATTGCCATAGCAACAACACCGGAGGAGAGCGAGGGGTCGGCTGGAGCCTCCTCCTCCTCCTGTTGGTCAGGACCAATGGGTTCCTAATGCAGAACCAGCACTTCCAGGATGTGATTACCATCGCTTTTTTAGAAAAAATAAAAACCCAGGCCTCACCCCGTTTTAATGTTATGAAGTGCTGTGTAAATGGAGTCAGCACAAAATTGTTCATCAGAACAGAACTTTTTTTTTTTAAAGTTTGCTCATTGTTCAGATTTGTACCTTTTAAGGATTTATTAGAGAAACTGTAATTTTACTGATTTTTTTTAATGAATTCACTAGCAAAAAAATTATTCTGTTAAACATAAAAACAAACCAAAGCAAAAAAACTTTTGGAAGATTGTGGGAAAGGTTTTGCTGTGAAAAGACTATTATCATTCTCAATCTTGCAAAATGGAGATTATTTCAACATTTAAAATTTTTTCTGATAAGATGTAATTAGGATCTACACTTCCTTTTATCATTTCTCTCGGAATTTGCATTTCCATTATAAGTCTGTTAATTAAGAGAATTATAATTTATCCTAGCCTAGATTTCTGCCCTACCTTTGAAGTTCTGAACCAAAAATATTTCATAACTTGTCCTTACTATTTGTTGTTCTCAGTGATGTACCAGTATTAATATCAGATTTTTTTTAATCCATATAAAGTGTTGAGGTGAATATGAGATACCTCATCAATATTATCAAGAAAGAAAAAAAGTCGCTGCTGAATGGAAAACATTTCCAAAGATACGAAGGGCAAGAAGGTGATTCGGAGTCCTTTGCATTGATTTATAAAGGGGAAATCATGTTTCACCAACCTGACAGCCTTCTACAATGAGATGACTGGTTTGGTGGATGAGGGGACAGCAGTCGATACTGTTTATCTTGAATTTCGCAAGGCTTTTGCCACTGTCTCCCACATCATTCTCATAGACAACCCGATGAAGTGTGGGCTAGGTAAGTGGACAGTGAGGTCAGCTGAAACCTAGCTCAACTGCAGCATGATGCCCAGCTGGAGGCCAGTGGTGTACCCCACCGGTCAATACTGAGGCCGATAGTGTTTAACATTAATGATCTGGATGATGGGACAGAGCGCACCTTCAGCAAGTTTGCGGATGATACAGAACTTGTCGGAGTGGTTGATACACCAGATGGCTGTGCTGCTATTTACAAAGGCATCAATAGATGGGAGAAATGGGCTGACGGGAATCTCACGGAGCTCAACAAAGGGAAATGCAAAGTCCTGCTCTTGGGCAAGAATAACTGCAGGCACCGGCACAGGCTGAGGTGCAACCAGCTGGAAAGCAGCTTTGCAGAGAAGGCCCTAGAGGTCCTGGTGGACATCAAATTGAACATCAGCCAGCAATGCATTAGGAAGGGTGTTGCCAGGGGATGGAGGGAGGTGATTCTTCTTCTCTACTTAGTACTGGTGAGGGCACATCTGGGGTGCCGTCTCCCATTGGGGGCTCCCCTATTCAGAGGGTAGTATCATAAAGTGAAAAGCTACACAGTCTTTAAAAAGATGTTATGGGTGTCAAGATGCCTTGAATTGTTTAATTTTGGGCAACGCAAATAAAGTTAGTCAAAAAGGAAGGTGGCTAACTGATTCTTATTTGTGCCATTGAAAATATCTTCCCACAAAAGTTTTCATTCCAAAATCCAAAGATTTAGATGTCCACTTCATACCACTTAAATGTCATCACTTAAAGTAATCACTTGAAAGATTCCATCAAATGCCCTCAAACTGTGGAGCATCATTTAACCCTGCTGTGCTATGAATATTAGCTGGCAATGAAAAGACACAACTTGCGACCTAAAGATTGACCCATCTGCTATTTATTTAGCCTTGGCAAAGGTGATTCTATGTCAGACAAACAAAACAAAAAAAGAAAAGAAAATAGGAATTTAAAACTGTAGCACTGATAGGGTAATTTCAAGTTATATTTAGTTTACTTAATGATCAGAGACTTAACTTCATGTTTGTAAACTAATATTGTAGTATAATGGAGGGCATATTTAGCTTCTGTACTGTTTAGTGAATCCCATCTGTACCTTTGTAAGCCGAAAATGTAAAAGGCTGACCATGAACAACAGAAAAAAAGATCTGTAAGGTATTAAATTTATGGTTATCACCTTCTGTCTGCATAATGGAAATTCTCTGAAGGTGTTTGGCAAGTGAAGGAATTTATAGCTGTTAAATTACGTACGTATCAGCTGCAGTCTATGGTTGACAAGCCATGTTCCAGTCCGTAAGTAACGGTGTCCAGAAATATCCCATGCTGATCTGTATTCTGTTAAGGAAGGTCAATCAAGGCAAAACCAGTTCCCAGCTTCCTGGACAGGAAAAACTGAAGGAAGGTCTCTGCCTCTCTGTAACTAAGCCTTCAGAGTTCCTTCTGTGTTTGGTGTCCTTGTCCAAATGACTTTTGGTTTAACAAACTTGATCTGCTGCTTCTTTCTATTTTGGAAAACACCTTAGAATCTCTTAAAAAGTGAAGTATTATTTGTAAAGTTGCTGGAATATGTGTGTGTGTATGAGTAAGGGTTTTCAAGGCTTTAATATCTTTCTTCCCTCTCTTGTTAATGGGACTCATACTCCTTGATATGAAGAAATCCCTAGGAAACCTAGCCTTTCATGATGTCTGGCAAAACTCCAAAATATTTCAGCTTCTTTACAACAAGAAATAAGCTTTCTGATGAAACCCATCTTTTTGGATGTAGAAAGGAGTTTCTGTGGCAAAAATCTGCTCTTCCTTCCAAGACAGGAAATACAGGAATATACTGTTCTCTCCAAGATAGATTAATTCCATAGTTATTACTTCCAGTTTTATTATTAATAAGGCATGATGTTGATCATCTTCTTGTCTCTTATTTAAACAAGATGGTCATACGGTCTTTCTAGTACAGGGTTGTGCTCTTTTTAGTACGTAGAATCTGTTTCCTGAATTCTTACTTATTTAAATACCCAAGCACTGCATTTGATTTTAAGCTGTCATCTAATACCATTCCTTGGGAGAATTCTTGGGCTCTATCCCATTCTATCACCTGAAAGAAGTAACAGAAAGCGCCAGGACTGAAAAAACATCCCTCCAAATGACCACATATCTGGGAACACAAACATCTTTAAAAGATGTCTGGAAATTGAATTAGTTCAATTCTTCTCTAGAATTATAAGGGATCCATTTTGCCTGTAAGGCACAACCCAGTGAAACATGAAGTTCAAAATGCAATGCCACAGCAGGAGCAAATGGCAGTGCATCTGGATTTGGAGGAGTGCAGATGAAAGCTATCGTTTCTACCATTTGAGCAATGATGTGGGGCCTGTAGAGTTTTGGACTTTAATGATCCAGATGATAGGCTGGATTCTGTTTCAGCACAGTCTGGAGATGCAGAGAAGGTCTCAAACTGCAAATTCCCGGTGTTGGATATTACTGCAGAAGTGTTACTTCCCCGGATTTGTGAAGCGTGTGAGATGACAGTGAAGAATATAGAGATATAGCCTTGTCATCTATACTGATCTATAGTAAATCAATCTCATTGTGCTCCCATTTTACCTCAGTGGTTATAAAGTTGTAAGTAGTTATAAATTTTATTAAGCAACTTCAAGTACTGTAAGGTTTTATATTCAAATTTGATCTCCTAGTACGATTCTAATTATTTCTTTTCCGATGTAATCAAAGGACTCTTCCTCTCCTAGTAAATTCTGACATGCTACATCTAGCAATACTCTGAGCCTTAGGTGACGTGCATTTGGATAAACGACATGGGTTGGTTACTCTCGCACTTGACATAGTGCACAGGGCAATTTTTCAGAGGATTAGAGTCTACTCTTGAGTTGCCACTTACACGGGATTACCATCCAGTTTGGACTCACAGTATCCTAAGCCTCTTTCTGAAGGTCAAGTCCTTTTTTTTTTTTTGGATACGTCAGAAAGATTTAATAGCAACTGTATTCAAAGGGGTACTGCAAAACCAGGCCTGAACTTACTTGTAAGTGTTTCTAACAGTCTGAAATTCAAATAATTTCTCAAGTTCTCTTAGGAAGCATACGGTTCCGGTGTGAGGTAATTGTTTTCCATCTGGACGCTGTCTGGTGGTGGTATTTGCTGTAGTCATAAGTAAATAAATGAAAGAGTCAAATAAATGAACACATCTGTAAATAATTTATTTGCTGATTGATGGGTGGTAAATAAACTCTAGCTTCTTTCTTTGGCTAGATTCACAATCAAAATTGTGGAATGAGATATATACCAGCATGCTAAAAGTCTGAAGTTCAAAGGTAGGATATGAGAAAGCCTCTAGGGATACCAAGAAACTCCAAAGAAGTGGCAGACAAATTCCAGTTAATGCTGTCTCTGACCTCAGCAAGCCCCTAGCTGAAAGACTTTAAAGCATGCTAAAGCCTTTCTTGAAATCCTGCTCTGGTTGTCTACCTGCCCTCTGTTTTGATCAGCTCTCTGTAGCCAGTCTTTCAAGGAGAAGAGCGATATGGAGACCCAGAAGAAGTTCGCTTTTAAAACTGATGATTCTGTCAAGGACAGACAGGAGTAAATAAAGCGGAGAAGGAAGAAAGCATGAAAAATGGCTGTGGTTCTGGCTCCGTGGAGACTTGCCAAACTCCACTCAGTGTTTTCACTTGTTCAAGGCGATATTTTTCCTTTCCCTTCTTTGTCCATGTGAGCTCTCAGTAAGGCAAAAATTATCACACGAACCTTCTTATTAGTCTTATTAATATGCGCTTTCACACTAAGTTGAATATTTCTGCTCCTGAATAGGTTCATCTATTTATTGCTAAGGTTCATTAGAAGAAAAGGGGACTCTCAGAACTGTGTGAATGGGCAGCCTTGGATCCTCCAAATACTTCAAACCCATCTTTGGAGCACTTGCACTGGAGTAGGGAAAAAGCCTGCGAAAAATGACTTTTTAACTTGAGCATTTGTACACTTACTGAACTGAATTTCAAACAGGACTCATTCAGATGTCAGACTCTTGCAATTAAAAACTGTGCTTGGCTAGCTAGTTAGTTCGTTATTACACACTTTATGGTGTGAGCTGCAAATTAGCTACTCAAAGTCCGCAGTTCAAAGGATTTGCAGGCCTAGAATTATTCACTGAACAAGATTGTGAATAATTTCAAATAATGAATAAATTCAATATACTTTTTGTTCTGTCCGTGCATAGACTCTGAAGAGGGAGAGAATAAAAAGAGGAAATCAATCAGATAAATTATTCATCGAGAATTATTTGTTCAGCTCTAATGCTTATGTACTTAGACAATATTTTCATTGGAACAGACTCTGAAGAGCTCTTCAGCCTGCATATATCTCAGCCACAATTCATCTGTAAAAGGTTTTGAGGTTCTTGTTAAATGCAGATGCCTAGACCTAGTTGTAGGCAGTAGGATTTATCTGATTTTATCTCCAAGTTCTTAAGTTGAGCTACTCCAAGAATTATTTAACAGGAATTGTTTTGTGGAAGAATTTCTTTGTCCTTGCTGTGTCTGCATTTGGAAATAGTCTTAAGTGATCATCCCAGCTCTGCTTGCTGCTGCTTGTGTCTGGCTTGGCTGTTTCCAGTCCAGTGTGGCAACCTAGATGTTTTCTTTCAGGAATTAAGCCTTTTCATCACGTAGTTAAGGAAGATCATCAACAGTAAATCTACTCCTATTGTGAAGAGCTACCTTTCTGTACTAATTGTCATTATTTTAAAGTAAACTAAGATCAAGGTATTCAGTGACAAGTACCGCTCAGGTTAACATACTAAGCGCCAAATACGGTTCCTCCTAAAATATGTATCAGTTGTTAAAATAGCTTGTCACAATAGTAACAGATTCTACTATTTGTCTGCTACTCAGTCAGTGCTGTATCTCTTAAAAACCAGAGGCTGAACCTGGAAGGGGATATATTTTTCCTGCTTTTTAATGTGAATATCTTTGTTGCTCCACTGGGTCAGTGAGACCAAGGAGCCTCTGTTCCGTCTTGTCTAAAATACAGTGAGAGAATAGAGAAAAAAACAGTGGATCTTGGGCACTGAAAAGGGAAAAACATTAGATACTGTAGAACAGATATTTGCTCTCATAATTATGACTTTTTAACTAATATAAAGAAGTTTTGGGTTTCTTCCTCCTGTCAATAAGCATTCTGTTACATTCTACTTTATTTCTGCAAGCCAAAGAGATGTCTGTCCAAAGGGACAATTCAGGTAGCTGTTAAAAAATAATGAAATAAAGCTGTGAAACTCTTTTCCTTCTGCTTGCAAGAAAAAAGTTCTCTCATACATTTTTACTGTCATTCTTGTTACATCCTTGCTGATTGGGAGCAGGGGGCTGGGGCTGGGAAGTTATGTTGGTCTTGGCTCTGCCACTGACTTACCATCGGCCATTGATCAAGTCACTTAAGTTCTTTTTATGCCATCATGAGATGTTATGCTAACATCTTTCACTCACGTTGATGTAAGAATTTGGGAGAAGGATTATCTTTTATTTTATAATATACAGAGTTTAACACAGTAGGGGCATAATCTTGATTAGGGTCTCAATGTGGTACTATAATAGAGTTAATAAATAATACTTGACAGCAGTCTGAAGATGGAGGTATGGAAGGAAATGAGGCATAACTTTTGAATAACCCTTAATTCAAATATCACAGATGCAAAGGAAATCACAAGGTAAAGTCAAACTTTGTTTCACAGAGCAATTCCATAATCTGTGTGACAACAACAAATGCAGTAAAGCAAGTCTGCATGGTTCTGCAGACCAAAATGTCTGATGTAAAGATCTTTTGCCATAAAGTCAATAGTCCAATTTAAGTATAAGGCTCTCTTATTGTCGCTTTTGAGGGTCCTTTATTTGATGACTGTTTATATTGCTTAGATTACCTATTGGCTCCTTATGAATCTTCATTTCATGAAAGACATGCTGGTAATCCAGACAGATTGGCTGGATAATATGTTATGAACTCAATGCTTCCCTTATTTGCCCGAGAATATTTAGAAAAAAAATATTTTTGAATACTTCATTTTCCTACTGTTTCTCTCTTCCTATTTGTGCAGTTCAGTGTCTCATGTTGGGTTTTTTTATTGAATTTAAAAATTTCCCTAGGTTTGCAAAAGTTAAAATTGAAAAAATAGAGAAAAAAGGTTTTTAATTGTATGATTTCCTGCAAACTGTAAAGTGGGTGAGTTTCCTATTAAATATACAGTAAAATGTCTTTTTTTTGCATAAAACTGCACACCTGATAGTACTCAGGTCATGCTAATATTAGTGTGAGGTTACTGTGGGATCCTGTTTCTGTTTCAATGCAGTTAGCAAAACTGCATTCATGTCCATTCAACAAGCACTAGGTCATGTTAATAGTAATAAACTGCACTCAGGTATACAAGGATTTTGACTGAAATCAGATCTAAAGTTCTCCAACTGTCCATCAGGCATTTAACAAACACTTTCTCCTTTCTTGTTCTTGCCAGAACATTTTCCTCTTTCTGCATTACTAGCATTTTCCAAATGATGGATTGGAAGTGTAGCTAGCTCCACGTGTAGACTGATACATGGGAACCCTCTGGTTTAGTCTGCACACATTGTGCATGACTGTTTCACTCTGTCTTTGCTTCACTGAGGCAATTTCACAGTGTGACATCTAGGAAAAAAAAAAAAAAACAAGCAAAAGATAACGCAAGACACTTTAAACTAGAACAGGTCAATTAAAAAACTTATTAAGAAGCGGTTAAGGCTCTGTAGTTGCTGCATACAGTGTTCAGCAGAGAGTTG
>NW_008824403.1:748548-751821 GCF_000699105.1 Pygoscelis adeliae | reverse complement strand
TGTTGTGCTGTAAGTGCCCAAGGAACACCACGAGCAGCAGAGATGGCTCCGAAAATACTTGAACAAATTCGAGTAATTTTGCCAAGTGTTGCAAATGCCTGGATTTGCCAGTGAGCTCTCTGTAACTGTGCTATCTGTCAGCAGATAGACTGAGTGAGCAGATTGATTTTAGCTTAGTACTGGTCTGCAGGGTGAGAGAACAGGCCATTTGCAGGGGGAGTGTGCTGGAAGATGAGATGACCTCTGAGCTGGTGGGTGAGTCAGTCCCCAGGCCATGCGGGGCCGCCCGGGTACATCCCATCAGACACTGCTCATGGGCAATTCGTATTGAAGTAAACAGACACCGAGGAACTCGAAACTGGATTGTCCTCCAAAGGCCTCATTCTGGTTCTGCTGAAGTACCTGGGAAACAAGTCACCAACTTTAAGAAGGGCAGGATCAGATGCTAAAACCAGGCTTACACCAAGGGCCAACAGCACAACACTTGCACATAGATGGTCACCACCACATTTGTGTGTGATTCACCTTGGAGAAGCAAGGGCATATCATTTGCACTATTGCCAGCCTTGTAGCTACCCTTGACCTGGCTGTCTTGCCCAACAGACTGTTACTGCTTCTGTTGTCAAGGGGTGTCTGTGGCTGCAGAAGACATTCCGGGATTTGTTTGTGAGAGGGTGACTGCAAACGACCCAGTTCCACAGCATACACTTGGCCAATGTCAAACATGACTTCTGTTGGAACTGGGCCCTCAAACGCAAGTTGTTTGTGTCTTTAGTTGTTGTTGTTGGGTGGAATCAATGTTTTGCCTGAATCAGACCCATTAGTTGATGACACAAAATTAAAATCTCTAGGGCCATTCCAATTCTACTCACTCATTTAAAGTACTGTTAAGAAAGTTTAAAATATAGCTTACCATTGCTGTACTTCATTTTTTTGTTTTTAAATTATATTCCAGCTGCTATGATACCACTGAAACTTTGAAAAATGTTCTTTGCGTGTGGCCCTGATGTATAGGTCCCGCAATAGTGCTTTCATACTAGAGTTAGATATTTGCTGTGAAAAGATTATGAAAGGTGTTTGAGAGCTGAATGAAAAAGGCGGCTATTTATATTTTAATATTTTGGCAGCTTGGTCAGTGTAGGTGAAGCATGGTTGCCACTGACAGAAAGAAAAGATCCAATATTACACAGTACAAATCATTCAGGAACAAAATTCAAGAAACACAACACCCCCCCTTATTTTAAATCAAAATGCAAAAAAGGTCAAAAGTTGGTTTTCAGAGACTCAGGAAAAAGACAACAAAAATATATTTTTAAATCTACCTTGGGAAATTAATACTGAGGTAATTTTCAGGCTAGGGCTGGAAACGTAGCACTTTGTCATTTTAGAATAAACACCAAAAACAGATGCCACAATTTCATAAAATAAACATGCAGTGAAAGGGTAACACAGACATTAGCAGCAAACTGAGACAGTAGCCAATACAGTATGATGAGAAGGAATACTCAGTATGGTGTGATGTGCGATAGAAGCCATTAGCCATATGGTACAGTGTGAAGAGGGCCTCTGTGACTAAGTAACAGTTGTATGTTATGTGGTTTATAAAATAATTATGCAATGGCAAGCAACTCTTTTATAATTATTGGCTGTTTCAAAATATTTCTGCTAATCTGGAGGCATTTACTAAGTTGATGGATGCAGGCAGTCTGCTTCCTGTGTCTCCATGTTTGTAGATTGTGCGGTGCATCATCCTACTAAAGGCAGTGACCATTTCAGACCTGGCCACTAGAGACTGTATTTGTTTTTCTTTTTCTGAACAGCCAGGGACTAGCCACATAAATACATCATGGCTTGCTTGGATACCTGCCAAGGAAGGACCCAGTTGCTACCCTTCCGTTATTCATTGGCACCCAGTTGCTACCCTTCCTTTATTCATTGGCATCTCTAAAAATTGAAAGTGTATCAACAGAAAACCCTAGTCCTCTGCCACTGTGGATGGCATAAGCGGATAACAATTACAGCAGATTCTGAGCTTTTAGGTTTTTTTTTTTTAATGCTGTTTCTTTCAGGCTTATATTAGAGTCTACAAAACTAGCAGCAACTGAAGAACATCAAACAAATTTCCTTGGTTTAACCAACAAGAAGACGGCACTAATTTCCTTTTCCTTTTCTACTGCTCCTCAAGCAAGCATATGGAAGACAAGTGCCTGTTAGACATTTGTAAAGTGCAGCACTTTTGCTTCAAAACGGGAATAAAGTAATAAAGAAATAAGGTTTTGGGGAATCTATTCAACTGCAAAATCTGCTATCAAGTGAGACTTGGCATCCAGAGTAGCTAGAGGCGCCCAACTCCTGGCTGTCCAGCTCTAACAGGGGAAGGTGAGAGGTTACGTATATCCTCCATGTCCTGTGACCCTGCAGTACATGGAGCAGCTGAATGGGAGTAAGGTAGGGACGTGGGACTGAACAGCACCAGCTGGGACATCAAACCTAACCCCCAGAAGTCGAGCATAGATGCACAGCTTGGAGAGGTCCACAAAACATCCCTTCCCTTTCTATCCCTTTGACACATGCCGCAGGCCACAAACCACTTCCCAGCTTCCCCCAGTAAACTTTAGATCTACCGTAAAAGACCAAAAGCCCCAATTGTAAAATATGACGGGAAGAGCACAGGAGAGATCAAGGGCATTGCCAGTATAATGGTCTTTGAACATCCTCTGTCTGTCGCACCCACATGGGTCAGCTCTAGCTCAGTCCTGGAGACAGTACAGATCAAACGTCATTTTTATTATATGCATCTGGTGTATTGCTGTTAGTGGTCTAGAATAGCACATGTATAATTTCACCGTAGTAGGTAAGTCTGCCATCTACGTTTTCAGAGTGGTTACTCAAGTGATGTTTTCATAGTGCAGGTAACTGATATGAGCTATAACTATTGAACTAGCCTTATAATAAGGACACGTCATCAGAAGTCATAAAAACTAAATCTGCTATCTATGAGGCTTCTGACAAGACTACAGTGCAGTAAAATAAACTTCTGGTCTATATGCAAGCAATGCAGGTGTAACAAATTTTTTTGCTGTGACTGAAAACATTTTGCAAGGCTGCAATCCAATAACGTGTTTTACCACATTTTAAATACTGAAAAGGGATGTGTTGTTAGGTATAATGCAAGGATATACATTAGGAAATTGCAGTACACAGAATAGCACACGCACGCACATACATATATATGTGTATATACATACTTTTTCTTACAAGAAAAAGGTGATT
>NW_008824403.1:738941-748497 GCF_000699105.1 Pygoscelis adeliae | reverse complement strand
GAACCAGTTATTTTATTTTATCTGGTATTACTAGTGAAGATACCACTTTCATTTTTGCCAGCATTTGTAGTGTAAATGAGGAGCAACCTATCGTAAAATGATGCTACTGAGATCAAAGGAAGCAATCCTTACTACCAAGCTAAAATCATTCTGGGGAAATGTTTTTGATTATGGTTAATGATGTAATCAAGCCAGTAAACTGCCTAGAAGTTGGAGTTGCAGCAGGCGTACAGCCTGCCCATTACAAAGCACCTAATCGACAATAACACAGAGGGAAAAAAAGGTGTGATGTAGCAAACAAGATGCCAGTTAAATGTTTACCCTAATGGCACATAAAACTGGAAAGATTTGATTAGAATACTTATGCCTATCTTCTTAAGAGGAGAACACTGAATGGCTGAGGGTTTAGCACAGAAAAAAACCCAAAAAGCCAAAGGTGGAGAGGAAAGGACCAAAAAAGGTCATTTTTTAACATCTTTGATTTCATTCTTTAAAGACCAATTACTTTCCTGTCCCCTGTGGGAGAAAAACATTCTTCTTCTTAATAGCAGAATCATTCTAAGACTTCTCTGATTCATTTTATATTTAGCAGATTACAGTTTTGGAGTCATCAGTAGGAGAGAACCCAGCAAACTGACAGACCTGAAATCATGTCCTTTGATTGTAATTGACAGGGAAAGCGTTTAAGGTAAAGAAAAAAAATATTTTATTCATCTTTGATTACACTGTGATGTGATTTGGTGACATAATACAGCTGTGAACTGAGGCAAGAAAGGCAATAATTCCTACTTGAGGCTTTGACATGATGTAGCCCTTTAGTCTTCTTCAAACCAATGCCTCCAGCTACAATAGTCCCCTTGATGGAGTCTAGACAAATAGAAATACAGACTGTTACAATTTAAAAGGCAAACAGCTTTAAAATAACATTTCTCTAGGGCATGTATTTTCGTATCAAATGGCTAAACTGATACACATTTTTCTTTATCAAAATTAAATATAGATAATCTATTAGAAAAATCACACATTGGATAAAAATGATTCACTTCAGAAGGGTCTTAAAAGTAGTATGAAAAGAAACTATTTTTCACACCTACAAAACAGTTGAATCAGAAACACCTACTAGAAGTGAAAGGTGCGTTTAGCTAATTCACATGCAGAGGCTTTATTTTAAGTATAATATATGTCTTGTGGATATCTTAACTTTACTTTTTTCTTTGTGTTTCATTCTCAAAATATCACTTTAATATTCCTAACAATTTATTGTGTCAAGATCTTCAAAAGTACTTAACAGCACCTGGTTTACAAAACCCTTGGACATCTCTGAGAGTTCAAACTTTCTGCAAGGAATAATATCAAGAAAAAATGTAAAAAGAAAGTTAGCACAATAAAAATCGTATCACCAAATTTTAGCTACCATAGGTGTGTAATTTCAGATAGCCTCTCGGTGTGCTCCTGGAAGGTGAGTCTGGCTTACATTAGTCACCTAACTTGGATTGACCTAGACAGGAGCCTACCTTGGTGGGCTGGGCTTAGACTGGGTATCCAAAGTGAAGTATGAGAAGTCCCATGCACCCAGTTATGCTGAAGTTTTTCACAATGCAATTCCAGGAGGTTTAAAATGTCTTGCTCATTTCTGAAATGTTTCCTTACAACTACAAGATGTGGGGAATAATTAACAGATCATCCATTTCACCATTACAAAATGTGTAGCTCAATTCCAAAAGGAAGTGCACTTTCATGATCATGATCAATTCTTGCTAATGATTGGGTTCCTGCTAGGACATTGGGGTTTTAGACATCAGCAGTTAACCTAAGGCGATAAAGAAAATGTTAGAAAATTCTGTCACATCTTCAGGATGTGTGTTACAGACATTTGAAATGCAAGGGATCTGGTTGTCTTCCCAAATACTTTGTGATGAAACTGCAAATCCAGTAGCTCCCACAGAATCCAAAATTTTTTATTCATGCCACTTCACAATTGTTTTTTAAAAGCTATCTTTCTGAAATACTTTGCAAAAGCCTTTCTGTTGTCTAATTTGAGCTATTATATGTGGTTATGAAAATAAGGTAGCATAAAGCATATATTCAAGAGAATAGTGTTATTTCATAAGATGAAAAAAAAAGTTCATCATCAAACAAAGTTAATCATCATCTTAATTTATTTTGAATGCGTAAAGGACTGTTCTGTATCACTGTTCTTTTCCTTTTTGTAGTTATTATATGCAGAAAGAGGCAGCAATGGCAGTTGCATAGACTGAGGTTCCTGTTGCACAGAAGAGCTTCATCACACAGCCGCACCAGCTGAGCTGTCTTCCCTAATCTCTTCCTTTTATAATTGTCACTATGTCTAAACCACAGTGACCAGTTCTATGAATAACATCATTCAGACTCCCTGTCCCATCTACAAAGACTGCCAACAATTCTTAAGTTAGTTCAAATAGTGACGATGAAACTAAACAAGCACCGCTAACTTAGACTTAATCCATCAAAAAGCAACTGGATACTGTTAGGATTTGTACTTAGATATTAACGGTTCCGCGACTGATGACCCAGTTATACAAAATACTAACATCTTTCCAGGTGCATTCTTCTATGACTTGGGGAGTTCAGAACTTCAGATATATGATGCTGTTATGGCACCTAAACAATAAAAAAAGAAAAAAAGCAACAAACCCAATTAGAAGGCTTCAGGTGAGCTGAAAACAGTCATCATAACTACAAGCATGTAATGATCCACCCAATTTAATCACAGTATTTAAGAATTATTAAAAGCAGGATAATATCCGCATTGTGGAATTAAGCCTTCAATGATCCCAGGTCTAGAAAAAGCAAAATAGTATAGAGGCTTGAATGTCTACTTAGCTCTTCTACATCCCAAGTTAGAATTACCCATCCATAGGATGGGTACATACACATGCATAGACAACCATAGGATGGTTGTCTGTGGGGGTACACTGCTTTAGTTTGTCCTAGTCTTGAATAATTCCCAGTGCACCACAGGAATGATATTCATGGCCAGCAAAACATTAGGAGGACAGGAAACTCTTCATCTTTCTAGTTGTACAAATCAAGTAAGAGTTTTTTGGTTTTTTTTTTCCTGTTTGGTCATTGATATTACAGTTTCAAAATTCTGAACCAAATCCCTGTGAGAGTGGACTTCAAATGGACTTCAAAGTGGACTTGAACACAAATATTAGGACAATTAAAAAATTAATATCTAATAATAACATTTAGTGACCACTTCAGGTTTTATATTCACACAGAGCTAGATGCTAATATTTTTTGCAATGCTACACTCTGCCTACTGCTGCGAATAGGCTTGGAGATTCCAGTTAGCACTCATGAAGGAAATTCCGCTCAAAATGAGGTATCTTACTTTACTAATACTGTTGCAACATTTGGCAATTATATATAAAAGCAAGAAATACCGATTAAACTACATTAGTATATTCATTATCTGTTGCATTTTTCACGGTCCATTTTCTGTTTTCTTTGCAGTACCAAGTAAAGAAAAAAAAAACCCCAAAAAATAAATTAGAAAGTTATAGTTAAAGAAACATTATCCCTAAAATTACCATTTGAATGATAAGCAATTTTGGGAGTAATTATAGTGCGCACTCTACATTCAATGCATTCTGATATATGGATAATTACTCCTGGTAATATGTGTTAGTTAGATTTTATAACAACAATAACAATTTATTGCAAAATTAATTCCTTGGCACAATTTAACATTTATTGATGTGAAGTCAAAGTGAATTGATTTTATTGCAGACCACTTGTGATATGCTTTCCCTGTGCTCCTGCCCTAATTGGTTATTATAGGTCATTTTGGTATTTAGTTTTAAAAATAAATTAATTTGGTACCAAGGTGCATTTAGTAAAATGGCAAGATATTTACAGCGCATGTAGTTTTATTTAAATAAAAAATGGTAAGGTAATGCAATCATCTTTGGTTATAAAGTGATGGATGAATTGAAAACATTTCTGAATCAGGTCAATGGTAGTGATGATTAGTGCATTGTTAATCAAGTTGCTGAGATTGCTATCAAAAGCTTTATCTCTTTCACTCAGACTGGTGAGAGGATCATGAATATTAAAGAGATTCAAATAGATCTGCACTCATGTAATATGGAGCACTACAAATGAAAAGGCTAAATGAACCCAGACTGTGACTTTATGCACTGATATATCTCTTAACTAAAGAGAAATGTCTAATCCATTTCTATACTTGTATTAGGCTACACACATTGCAAGCATACAAAGACAGAGTATTTCACGTACCATATTCATTTTATGGGGTAAGTACTTATTTACTGCCCTATCAATGCGAAGAAAAAATAGCTGTGGAGAAGGGTTTTTTCAGGATAGAAACAATAGCTACTATAGGCCAGATTTTAATTTCTACACCACCAGTAAAAATCCAAAGTAGTGCACTTGAAATCAGCAGCCTCATCTCAATTACATTGCTCTTATTTTATGCTGACTTACCTGAAATTAGGGTTTAGTCCAGTGTATAGTTTAATTATATGTCTGGAATGCACACTCACTTTAAATCTTAGAGGAGATATAATAAATAATGTATGTAATCACAAATGGATGGTGCAAACCCACAAATGGACAGTGGAGGCCTGAAACCTGCAAACATGCAGGTACATGCTTCACCGTGTGCTCCTGAGAAACTCCATGGATGTTCCGCTGGATTAACCAGGGAGACAAGGCTTTGCAGGTTCAAGGCCTTCACTAAAACCAGTTCTTAATAATCAGATATAAAGAACAAAAATCCCAGATGAACAAAACATAATGAACGAAAGCCTAACTTCATGCTTATGTCTATTTGACAATTAATATGTTAGAGAAGAGTCAAAATGGATCAGATGCCAGCAGCTGTCTTGCCAGGGCAAGATACTGATTCTAGACTGAGTTCTTTTAAAGCTGGTTTAAATAAGTGTAGAGGCTATTTAATTTTATATGTGTGTGGAGCCTGCAGAGATACCTTTGCACTACAGCAGTCTGTAGTGTAAACACACGTCAATTCGTCTCAGATGTGCTGCTTTTCCATGAGCAACAGAGTAGGAGTTCAAATCTACTCACGACTGCTATGAGAGGTAAATTCTTACAAAATTACCACGTTACAGAAAAGACATGGAACTAAGGCTCAGTGAGGTAATAGCAGTACAGTCTTAGATAGTCATCTGGGTAGTTTTCTCTACTGTTTTGTTAATACACTGTGGCCATTGGTTATAACACAGTTTCTAGTCGTATATAGTTTAAGTGATTTACATAGAATTTACTAAACTTTTACTAATGCCAGCAGCAGAAATACTGAAAGTTTAAAAGTTCTTGCAGATAAACCTTGTTTTGCACATGCACCACGAAGACTAAGCTGTTTTGGAGTGGGTGAATGTATATAGACAAATTATATAGTGAGTGTGTGACTATACTCAAAATCGTATAGTACTAGACCAGTGGGGCCTAATAAACAGCATAATAAAACCATTACTTGTCCTTTATATTTCACATGCAACCATGATTTCCTCTGCATAGGGTGTAAGAAATAAAATATATGGCACAGGAAATATCAGATCACAGCTTCTGAGTCTGAAAATTTACCTTTTATCTGAGAGAGACAAAGAATGAAAAACTTCACTAGCCAAAGCCAGTCCTGCTAATTTATGTAGACCACCCTGAGCACAGTGCAAGATGGAGACCACCAAAGTCACTTGTTACGGTTAAACTACAGTGAGACACAGTCCCTCATCCCTCCGTGCCTCGCTCCTGTTTACTCTCTTCCCAGCGCAGAAGCATGCCATTAATGACCTCCCTGCCTGCTGAAGCAGTTTTGCCACACTCCAACATTGTGCTGTGTGAACACATTCCAGACTCTAAAAGTAAACACATTAAAAAGCCCCATAGCTCTCTCATCACCTCCTCGACATCAGGATTTTTTATCTTTTATTCTGAGGGAAGACCATGTTAAGGGGTGGATTTTACACTTCGATCTGAAAACGCTGGGATTGCCATCTCTTTGAGGAAGGAGACACCTCACTGTGGGTGAGTGGTCAGGAGAGCTTTGTCTTCCATAGTCCTAACTCCAGTTTTTATCTTTGACTCTAGAGAGCTTGGTGGACTGGAGATCTCTTGGGAGGTCATCCGTGGTAGCTTAGGCTAATCTGATGGATGGCTTTGAAGATGAGGAGTAAGACCCTTAATATAACCAGATATTCAGTGAAGAGGCAGGCAGACATCGTGGTAGCTTATTAAGTGAGCTCCTGCATTTTAAGTAGCTGGAACTCTTCAGGTAACCTCTTTATTGGCAAAGCTGGTGTAACACCAGAGCCTTCAATGCATTTGCCCTTATGTTTACCAGGGCTGTATGTAGCCCAAAGCACATCAATTTTCTTTCCAGACATTTTAATTCTAGATCTGCTGATGTGCTTACCCCATCCAGTGGGGCCTCACGCATCTGCATCGCCTCCCTGTCACCTAGCAGACTCAGCTGTAGTTCTGGCAAAGTTGTGTCAACATGCACCTGAACCTTGAAAAAAAACAAAGACACTTAAAAATGAATCAATAAAAAGATGAAAATAAAATGCAGCAAGTTTTCTACGCATAAGATACATTTCAGAGAGTGATACAAATGCACTACACAATAAAAAGCAGACACAAATGCAGGCTTTAGCACTTTAAACCCCTGGTTTCAAACCCTTTCCATCCTTACTGCTGGCTGTTAGCTAGCTGGCAACTGACTGAAGTCAGTCAGTCTCTCTATTTTGTGTCACATTTGTTTATGGGAAACATCACAACACCAGGCCATGTAATTGGATGTGAGGAACTAGCACTTAGCACTACTTTATATATATGTAATAAAATATGATTGCTATTTTTTGGCCTGATTTATCCTGGTGCCTCACTTAGGCTCTTATTCAGCATTTTAAATCAAGGTGAACTCTGCTAAAGTTGGCAGAATTAAAGCAGTGTAAAACTGATGTACATGAATGGGAGGAATTGTGTCCCAAGTCTAGAACATGCTAAATTAACATTTATGTGCTATTCTGCCCGAAAAACACTTCTGGCTCCTAAGTGCTAAGGTATTTGAAGTCTTATTGCAAATCCGTAGAGCAAGAGATGGCTTACATTTAATCAAAGAGTGCAAATAGTTATTGAGTACAGAAGCAGCAGCATGCAAGGGGAAAAGGGAAGGAGGGGGCCTGTATGATAGTTCCTCAAGGCAGCCATGACCATCTCGGGTGTTTCTGGTTAGAGCTGTGTTTTAGTGTTAGAGCTGAAAAAACCCTCTGTGTCCTGCAGGGGGATCCTTAAAAGATGAAGAACAAAACACTCACAAATCTAACCTGAGAAGAAGGATTATTAGTAGATGAAGGAAGTTGATATTGTCAGTCAAATTACAGCCCTATAGAGGCTCCAGGATGGCTTTGAAATCACTACATTTATAGAAAAATGGAAGAGTAGCTAGAAAATGTTGATAGTGCTGGATCAGCTCTGTATCTATTCACTAATACGTGCAACTGTTTGAAGTTTGTAAAAAGCTATAAGTTCTGTAATTATACTTGATCTATAGACCATTAATCTAAAGATGTCTGCAGGAAAAGTGTTTCCTTTGCCAATGACATTGCCTCCTTCTACCCAAAAGACAAAGGGCTTTAAAAAAAAAAAGTCTAAGTCCACCAGCAAGGTCATAGAATTAAAACCAACTTATTCTACCACTCTCAAAGGAATGCCAATGTTGTTAAACAAAGCGTTTCACAAGATGTTGCATAATTATCATTTTATCTTATAATCTATCATTAAGCAACTTTGGACTAAGGGTATAAACTGGCATAAAATAACAGAACTCCATGGAAGGAATGGAACTTAACTGATTGATACTGAGAGCTGAAGTTATATATTTACTTTCTCAAATTGCATATTGCTTGAATAAATAAGATTCATTCAGCTTCTCAAGGACCAAGTTCTAGTCACAGAGAAGGAGAGTCTGACTTGTTTATTTTTTCACAAAGAAACAAATGGCATAAGTAAAGAAACAAACAGCATAACTAAGGAAATTAGTTATGTCTTCTAAAGAGGTTTCACTACAAATATACTGCTCTTGAATTTCAGATGGAGCACTTTCAGAGGAATCGGCCTCATGAAGGTGAAAGACTGGAGGTGCTAAATGGCACTACCAAACTTCAGGAGTTCAGGCTTTTTTATGACATATTGCTATTGAAAAGACAAAAATCACATGTGAAAACCCTCAAATTCAGTGGCATACATCAGTGGATCTTACGGAAAAGAGGTGTATGTCTAACAGTGCAGCAAGACAAATGATTTTTAATAGTTCCTTTGGATGGAAATGTCAAAAGATTATTGCAGATAATGTAGTTCTCAAACATTGCTTAAAAATAGGCATTTAATAAGTTCAGGCCTTTATATAACCTACGATTTGGCCAATTCATTGTCCTCTGAGAAAATGAATGACAGGTTTTTTCTAGTTCAATATAAATGCTTTTCTAGTTGCATCAAAAGGAAGGAATTTATTTAATTTGAAAAGAATTTTCAAAGAATAATCTTAAGTATGACACAATGTCAAAGGAAGTAAGGTATTTTATTGTCCAGTGTTCAAAGGTTAGCAAGACCGTAAAAGTTGTTTTTATCTGGTGTTCAGGCCCACAGTTTGTGAGTCAGCTTCAAGGCTGACAGAGTTGTGGGTCACAACCATCTTAACCATTAAAACATCCCCCCCCCCCAATTCGATCATTTAGCAATAAAGCAGCATTTGCTGAAATTCCATTACTCGGCTTGCTTTGAACACCACCATTTTATTATCATTTTCTCTTTTTGAACATTGTTCATCATTTGTTCATCATTATCTGTATTTATAAACATCACATCGTGCTCTTGTTCCACTTGACCATGTACAGCTTTTTTTTTTTCAATACTTCTAGTATGTTCTTCAGAGGAGTTAGTGTAAGTACATCTTTAACGGAAGTCTTAGTGATGTGGTAGTCTCAAAACAACTACTTGTGCCCTTGACTTTGATCTCACTTCTACCTGTGCAATCTCACACAGGAAAAGCAGTGATACTATTTTCCCTCTTCAATTCTAAGCTGCTACGACACGCAGGGCCCAAAATCTGTATAATGGTTCTTTTTGACAGCCGCTTCACTGATTAAATTCTCAGCACTGTGTTTCCATTAACTCTGCTGTGGCTGACGTTTCTGGTGACGCTGTGGCTGGGTGCTGGGGGCTGTAATGGCCGGTAATGGTGGTCCTGTGCAGCCTCTCCGGGGCCTCCCCCTGCCCGGCTCATGGCCCAGGACACTATGTCAGTCCCGCCCGGGCCACCCGTCCCGGCCCCAGCAAGCCGCAGCAGGCAGGGCCGGCCTCCGGCTCCCCGCAGCCCTTCCCCCAGGGCTGCCTGATACGGGGGGGCTGGGGCTGTCCCTGGTGCCCCCTGGCCTGCCCTGCTCCCTGGCTGGGCCTCTGGGACAGACCCTGGCTGCAAGGCGGCCTTGGCGCTGGGGGGCCCTGCCCTGCCTCCCTCGGGGACCCC
>NW_008824403.1:737928-738908 GCF_000699105.1 Pygoscelis adeliae | reverse complement strand
CGTGTATTAACGGACGTCAGGATTGCGCCCCCAAACTCCCCTTCGCTCTTTCCAAGGTTTGCGATGTGCTAGGAATGCACAAAGGGCCTACTAGCGTATGTAACTGAACAGCAGAAAGTGCCACTGGTAGGAGGTGGATTTGCAGTAAATTGCACCAGAATCAAAGGAAATAACAGAACTGCCTGCCATCTCCAAGTCTCGGATCTAGAGTCAGGGCTGTGCCAGTGGACACCTCTGCTCCGGCCCTTCCAGGGCAGTGCTTGGAGAAGGCCTCCCAAGGCCTGTCTGCCTGTCACAGCTTTGTGAAGGAGGTCAGGAGCTCTTAAGGAGCTTTCTCTTCCTTGACTCTTAAACTATCTTTTCCTGTATGTTTTTTATGTATGTATGCTTTGTATGTCTGTGTCCATTGCCTACACTGTTCTGTTGGCTCCAGGAGAACAATAAAATACAAAAGTAGACAACAGTAGATATGTGAAAGCTATATCTACTTCCAAAGGATCCTTTCTGTCCCTTTGTGGATCTCCGAACAGGACAGCTAATGCTGACAAGGCATCTCATAAAGCAGCAAACAGCAGCGTTTCCCTCTGACTCCCAGCTATGCTGCAACCCTGCTATGGAGCAGACAGTAGAGAATTTTCATTCCTAAAGACAGACAAATAATCTGTATAGAGCATTTTGTTCCTTGCCAATCTTGTTTTGCATGGAGAAACCAGACAGCCTGTAGATGAGCAAGAACTGGAGGCATCAGCCAGGAAACAGCAGCGTGACATAAGGGAAAGCATAATCTCCCAGTATGGACAATGCAGGTGTAATGGCATTGCTGACAAATGAAAAAATGCCATGATAGCTATCCCCAGCACTAAAACAGCTAATAATAAATGAGCAAAGAAGAAGAAATTTGAGCCTGTATTGAAATTCTGTGGAACACCACAACGAAATTATTCTTCCAGGATCCAATTCCGCCTGTGAAAGCAGTCAGG
>NW_008824403.1:721115-737908 GCF_000699105.1 Pygoscelis adeliae | reverse complement strand
CTTATTTGCAAGCAAGGAATATGACATTTCCTTGATCATGAAAATCCATTGCTGTTCTTTGTTTTTTGTTTTATCTTTTTTTTGTGTCAAAGGATGATTAGCCCATATATTTTACGCAAAAACAGGGTTAAGCCTTTGAGCAATTATTTTCTTTAGCTGATAATGTCATCTCATCAATAGATATTTGTTGAGCATCAACAAAGTGAATAGTTTACAAAAGCTGGACTTCTTAGTTTAAAAGCATGTGTAGAACCGAGGGCTTTTTTTTCCCCCACAACACTGGCGCTACTTTAAAAAGTCTGTTTAATCCATTCTGTCAGCAGTCTCATGAGTTGATGCCTCTGCTTTAGGCTTGTGTTGATTCTTTGGCCAAGCCTTAAAGCTTCATGGTTTTTGATACAGCACTGAAACAGAAGCTTTGATGCTTGTGAATGCTGACTGCATGAAGTAAATAATGTAAGGGGGGTTAAAACTTCTTCATTTTTTATTAAGCCTTCCAATCACATATAAAACTGAAGGCAAAGAAAAGTCACATGAAAAGGAAATAAAATCCTATAAACTGAGAATATACTTAATGTTTCTAATCCCCATATCGCACATCCAGAGTCTGCTTCCACTCCATGGCAATAGTTACCCTGACATTCATACCTCACTATTTCTAAAACAATAAAATAATTCTGTGGCGATCAGTCTGCTGATCTGGGGATACATATTCACCTTTTATTGCAAAGAGGTAGACATTGCAAAAGCTGAATACTTGGTTTATGGAGAGGGAAGGAAAAACACTGTGCTCATACTTCATGGATAGGCCGAGAGATCCAAATTCAGTTCGGAAGGACTTGATACTTTAGGAAGGCTTAGTGTTCCTCTGCATCACAAAAGGTATATTTTTGCCTTACTGCATGTAGTTTGCATGTGGAACTCACTGTCAAAAGACATAACTGAAGATGAGATTCAAAGTGGGATGGAGTATTTGGAGAGGAACAAGACTATCATGACATACAATAACAAAAATGTTTAAAAAACCCTACGTGAGAAACCTTACGCTTCACAAGTTGTTATGTTCTGACTACTGGGCTCTCACAGGAGCAGCCTCCATGTCTTCAGACTGTATTCTCTCTCTCTGGTGTGGTACTGGCAACTTCAAAATTACTTTACGCAAAAGGACTTTGTTGCACCCTAGTACACTTCTGCCAATAAACACCTGGCAGAAACTCCACAAAGGATGTCTGATGGTTGCGTTATCAGGCTTTTGCCATGGTCCTTCTGAACCAAGGACATCATCAACACACAGCAAAAACCATAATCATGAGCAAATCTTGGATAGCTTCTCTGGCAAGTACAAGACTAAAAGAGTAGCCCTAATTTTTCCTGATAGGGAGTTAAAAAATAGAAACAATTAGAGACTGGCTGCCTTTGTAAAAAATGGCTCAGACAGAACTTTGAGGGAGGAAAGGTAGGACATCTTAAAAAAAAAAAGTGGGCACATAGTAGCCCTAATAATAGCAAAGGAGTCACCGTATCTCTAGGGGTTTGAGACGATGATGGTGATGACTGTAGTGCCTTTCCAAGTGAAGGGAATAGAAATAATATTTTAAATATTTGTTTGATTTCTCTGCTTTCTTTTTTTAATTACCTCCTCCATTTTTTTTGCTGAAAGTTAAGGGGTTATTAGGAGGAGTGGAGTGCAGAAAATAATTGCCTCGTACATTACTCTAGCTCTGCTTTGGGGTGCATAGGAGAAAATGATGGTTTTCTTGTGATGGACCATTTCTTTTCTTCCAGGTCTCAGAAAGCTGGAATTTTGTTTAACTAACGTTCTCTGCAGCTGGTGGTTCTGCTCTGACACATCTTTCTATTTCCACAAGTCTTTTCCAACAGTCCAAGGGGTTAATAGAAATCTATTAAATGCCTTTAAAATACATTTCACATGTTGTTGTGGTTGTTTCCTGGTGTGAATCTCTTATTATTTTACTGACCCTTTCAGACATCAGCTGCTCCCCTTGTACTGAGCATTTGTAATCCCTCTGATTTGCCTGTGTCACTGGCACAGCAGTTAGATTACTGAACCGTTGGGTTTGTGTCGTGTTTTATACATGACTTAAAAATTCCAGAAGTTAAATGTTGCTGCTGGACCAAAATGGGTCTGATCTTGCTTTTGCTGGTGGCCAAGACCCATTCCCTGCAGTGACAGGACACTCAAGAAGGAAGAAGAGAGTGTGGGTTTGCAGAGCTGGCATCCAGAGCTCATTGCTCAACAGAGGCGATTCACTAAAAATGTTTTTCTTATTTTATTTTGATTCCAGTTATTTTCTTTAGTTTATTTGCTTGAGGCTGTGTTCCCTTCTCTACACAACTACTCTTTCATGCCCTCTAATGGCATTCTGCTGAACTTCACAATGAATGTTTAACTTTATTAAACAAAAATGACTTTTTCATTATAAAGTAGACATATGCTTTGTGTTGTTTGTCATTCACATGGAAAATAACATACACACCAGTGTACTATATTTTTACTTGATACAGATCTTAAAACATGTTCTGAGAATCTTTTTCTGGCTAACACTTCATGGCTCAGATACAGCCTGGCTTTTGCCTGTTCTTCTTTACGTATGGGCTGCCTATCACAGAAAGCACAAGGATTTTTTCACTTTGGTGGATGCTTAGGAGACAAAGTAATAGACCTGTAGGATGAAAGGATACTTAGGATGTACGGAAGGGACAGGATGTAACCTATTAAGAGTAAGAAAAACAATATTTCTCATGTTGAAGGTTCAAAGAGGTTTTCCATCCTTGCTGGATGTCTCCATATTGCCCTGTTTCTGAGTTGAAGATATTAGATGTGATTTAACCCAAAGCCCACCGCAAAATATATAGTTTACATACCTTCAGTGTACTTGGAAAAATTAGATTTGAAAGCTTTTAAGTTCTTTGTTCTCAAGTCTCAGTTTATATGCCAGGTCAGGAAGAAACCTTTAAGAACAGAATTTATAGTGGTTTTGTTTATTTGTTTGTTTTAAATCAGGAAATTACAGTAAAGCAGTGACATTGAGAGGAAAGATAAATAAAAAGGGCATACTGCTGAGTGACCACATGGCCAATGAAGTAGTAAAGGGTCCCAGCTCTGTCAGAGCACATCCCACCACGGAAAGCCAGGTGACATGATGGTCTGAGTGGTTGGGATATTCTGCTCCAGATGATCACATATCAAGCACATATCAAGCACGTATCAAGCACAAAAGGCTTAACAAGCTATCTGAGTACCTTTGTTTCCCATATTTCCTTTGCTTTATTTTTTTTCTTCTCTAGGTAATTAACACTGCAACTTGGGTCTTCTGTGTCATCATGGGAGAGAGAAAAGAAATACTCATTTCCACAGATTTTTTGATCAAGCCCTTGTCTGAATTAATTAGTCTGCATCATTGTAGCTCCAGAAAAGTTTCTACTCACTCCTTTGAGGGCAAGACACAGCGTAGAGATGCACAAATACTGTACACATAGACTGTAAGACTCTACTCACTACAAATATAGTGTTTCATTTATGCATTGGTCCAGGCATCTCAGTTATGCCCAGGAAGCTGTAAAGTTCAGTTCCCTCAATATAGTTAGGTACCGTTTTTCTTACGGAGTTAGTGCTGCATGAACAAACAGCTCGCAGGCAGGGGCAAAAATACTCAGCCCACGTGTCTTAATACATACGTCTTTAGATAGCACTGCTAAGCTTTGCAAATGCAAAAGGACAATCTTACAAATAGGACATCCTGTAAAACAATCGTGTTGACTCTTTCTGTGCCCCCAGAAGTCTTCATTCCTAGGCACCTTGTTATAAGTTGATACCACTATGCCCCTGTGAAATGAATGCTGTAGCTCATTATCCAGTTCCTGAAACATCTTTAATATACAGAAAAAACCCATATGTTACAAATATATGGGTAATGTAAATAAGTTGTAATGTAAATAAGGATGGTTAATTTTCTACCAGGGCAAAGGTCAAGATTGTCTGTCTTCTCCAATATTCCCTGAAGACTGGTGCTTTCGTAAGGTTCCTGATCCTGATTATTCAAAGCATTTTTCTAGTCTTCGTGTACTACTTTAAACAAGTTTTCTAAAGAGTGTATTCTGCTGAGTAAGCAAGTTGCCTATAGCGTAACTTTTCCTCTATAGCTATCACACTGCTTTATCTGATGCTTCCAACTTTCACTGTCACATTTTCTGACTCTTAAAATAAGGAGGTAAGAGTTTAAAACAGCAATTTTGTATTCCACTTGCAAGGAGCAAGCCAAAACATTTCACTAGAGCCATGTTACTTTCAAGTTCTGCCTGTCTGAACCCATTAAATGAACAATGTTTTGCATTGGAGGATGCACAGGAATAACACAGCAGTCCTCTTGTTCTGGCAGCCCCAGAAAAACTGGGGGGGTTGTAGTGAGGAAGGGAAATGTGTGTTCCCGGATCTGTCAGGTGGTGGGAGGGGATGAAAGATATCAATTCAACAAACTTCTCTGATTGCCAGGATGTGTCAGATGGCCCAGTGACAATCACACCACCTTCCTGACTAACAGAGCATCTTGGTCTATGTTGACTGTTTGGTTGAAGTTCTGCCTTTGTATGCAAGTCTGAACAGGTTGAACAGGAAACCTAAATATTTATACATTTCACAATCAACCCCAGCCTTTCTACATGCCTATCTGGTGCTACCATCTTCACAAAAACATAAGGACTCTCTTGATTTCCAGGACAACTCGGGATCAGGGAGAAGATAACATGTCAAATGTGGCTTTCCAAATTTAGCTGAAGACGTTCCCACTCATTTCCCTCATTTGCTTGTCCATGTGACCAGGGTCACCTCCCAGTAGTTATCACCTCCCAGTCATGCCTAAGCCATTGCTTGCCGATGTTCACTTAAAAAAATCAACAAAACGAAGCAGTAGTTGAACATGCCAACCTTATTTGGTGCCTCAAGGGAGCACTTGCGACCTTGTGGCAATTTAGATAGCATAGTGTGGGATGATGGTAGCCGAGAAGGTGTACATAGCCAATTTTAAGTACATATGTGAGAGCAGAAGGCACATTCTCTCTCTCATTAATTTTTCTTTGACTTTATAAATGAAGACAATAAAAAAATAATATTTTGACATGCAGTAGGTGCTTCAATTAAAGTCTGACAGAATCAATTGCTATTCTGTGCTAGAGTAATGAAAACAGGATTTTTATTTTAAATTCCTGATAAGGATGTGAAGGCACTGTTCTGAGTTTGTTCCCTAAAAGCCTTATTTTAGAAAATAATAAAATCAAAGTCTATCTTTTCCTTCAAATCCACTGAGGTTAAAATAGATTAGCATTCACTTAGTTCTCATTGTATACCAGAAAGCTGAACACATTCTCTCTCAAACAGCAGGGGAAAAGTGAAGAAAACACAATTTAATTACAGTGTTAGTGTTAAACCCAAACTAGTTAGGAATGAATAAGTGTTTCTGTTGAAATTCTCTGGGTTCAGAGATTTATAACTTGGTGATAAGATTCTGCTAGGGCAGAATCCTACTGCACAAACATCGCTTGGAAACAAACGATAGATATTTTTTCAGAAACTGAGATGTGTAAGTGCTAAAAAAGCAAATCAGAATCACATTTATTTTATTGCAGTTTCATGATTTCAGATCCATTTTATTATCAGAGCAGGAATTTTAATTTCTCTACAGGCTTTCTGTTGCACTCAGCATTGACTCAGCTGCTGTAAAATGCATTGCTCCACTGAAGTCAGTAGACCAATAGTGTTGAAGCTGTAAATTTAATACAGATTTCCAGAGGTATCCCACTCCCAGAACCTCAACAGGCTTCTGAAAATCCCAGATGTTGTAATGACCTACTGATGATGTGGCCTTCACGTTTTGTCAAACAAGAACTCATTCTTGAGGAATCTGCAATGTGGAATTTCTCAAAAAAAATCTTCAGTTCTTTCCCGATCGTTTTTTTTCCTTTCCCTGGGACAGGGAGGACAACCTTACCTGGGATATCCTTGTTGCTGAGGAGACCTATCTAGTATGTGAAGGGTTTGACTACTCTCCAGCACAGAAGGCAATTGAACGCATTTATTTCACTACTTCAGGAAGAGCTCTAGCCAGCCAAGCAATGTTTTTTCTGGGGTAATACCTTTCGTACTTTAGAAACCAGATCCTGAAAGAGCATTTAGACAGACAAGCACCTGAACTGCACAGACTCTGAAATAGACAGGTCACTGTTAAGATTTATGTGTCCAAATAGGTTTAACATCAGATGCATACATGTGCTATTTTAAAATGGTGGGTCTGTCCATTTCTCAAAACTCGCAAATATTGCCGTAGTTTCCAAACTTTCAGTTTTGAATTATGTAAGTACAAAACCACCAGTGTAAACCAACACTTTCAAAAAAATGGCAGGATCCTTTGTTTGAGGCACTGTGGTTCTCCTACATAGGAAAGACATTTTTCAGCAGTCCTAATGCACTGTTACTCCGTGCCACATTTGCATTCCGTAGCTAAATAAATAAATAAACAACCTGGAATAAATGAAATAAGTTTTGGCTCCCTGGACTCATCTAGTTGAGCTGTAGTGCAGAGAAATAAAGGTTAGGTGATTAGACTCCTATTATTTTAAAAGTTATTAACATTTTAAATAGTAACATCAGCATGGGTCATCAGGAGCTGATGAGCTAATTTTGGCTCTGGCAACTGCAGAGACAGAGCCGAAAGAAACAAGCCAAAGACTGTTCCCTTCAGCATCACAGTCCCTTCTTTATCTAGTGGGGTAGAAAGAGAAAGACTAACTCATCACACCAATAAATTCCTTCCACAGTCTCCTCCTTATCCAGGTCATTTTTGTGCAAATCTCTGAAAACTTTAAAAGGGCAGGGTAGGAGAGCAGTGACCTAAACTAGATTCCCTCCTTTTGTGCTCCTGGAGGAGACTGGAAACCCTCCAAATAACTTTTAAGAGATTTGTTTCCTTCCTTGGAGGGTTGAGTGGGCGGGATGACACCCATTCCACTGTGAGATCGACTAGACTTGTCATTTGCTAACAAGTCTATTTAGGCTTGTCAGAAGTTGATGAGCTAATTATGGCTCATTAGATGTAGAGGAGTCTATATTTAAGCTCATTTGGGGTTGGGATGGGAAAGTTAATAACATAGTTGGAAGTAGAAGGAAACTGCTAAGGCTGCAGAGAATCTTTTCCTAAATTCTCTGAGATTTCCAGGTGCTCCCTGGAGCAGAGTGGGAATGCAAAATAAGGGGAACTTTCAGGAGAAAACTGGGAAAAAATGGTGTCACTTCCTCAGTTCCCCCCTTTCCAGAATTTATATGAGAAATAGTCTAGTAAAGAACGAGATAAAGAGCATAGAACTAAGGCCATCCTCAGAAAATACAATGTGAATTATGTTTGGATACACTTCAGGCTGGGGGAATATGAGCAGGTCCTCTCAGAAACACTGTGGTTATTAGAACTCTTCAGAATTACCACAAAAATCCTCCCATTCAAAATACTAATATTTTGGGTCAGAAAAGCTTGAAGCAAATTAGAGGCTTGTATTACCGTATAACTTCACAAACATTTCGTCTTATCAGTACGCACAACAAAACCAGTATTTTCATGTTTTACTTATAAAAGGGGTTGTGCTGAGTTTGGCCTTTTATGGTCTTTCATCTTCCACAGGAAAAACACTCTCTCCTTTCTAATTTCCAAAGCAGGCAAGTTCTCTATTAAGGCACCACATAACTATTTGATCTTGTGTTATTCTCAGAGTGTTCAGCATGTCTGCATTGCAAGTTCTCAGCCCTTTCTGAGAACCAGGGTTGTTGAGTTGTTAACAGACATGCCTCCTCCAAAATGCTCACTAAACATTAACATTTAATAAGTATTATCAAAGACAAAATGAAACCAACCAAAGAATAAAAAGTGGTCTGACTAAGCACTAGTAAATCACACTGTTTCCGAGTTGGTTGTAGTGGTTGAAGCACAGGTCAATGAACTCAAATAGTCAGGATGATTTAATTTAAGAAGGGCCGTGATGATCTTCATGCTTTCAGAGTCCTTGTGCACCTAACCCATGGTACCCACTGCACCACGCCTCCAGGCTCCTCTGCGCGACAACTGGAAATGGCATGCGGTTCCGTTTTCCCTCATTTTACAGAATGACGTTCTATGATGCTACATCGACTGTACAAATGACAAAATCTGGAAAATTTAAAGTAAGAATCTGGCCTTAATTTACACCATATTCTTTTGTGTCCTTCTAGGGGTGTCTGAGTGTTAGCTTCTGAGTCATTTTCATTTCAGGATGACTCATTTCAACAGATACATTTTATCAATTGATTCTTGAGTGAGATAGCACATCTTATAAGTACAACATATGTATAGACATTTGTGCTTCTGCTTTCCCTTGAGCACTGCACATTTAGGGGCTTTTTCTTTTTTTAGCATCTCTGATTGTTTTGATGATAACTGCTATACCACTGTATTCGATGTTGATGTCCTCGAACAGATTCATTTAAACTGGTAGAAGTCTATAAGCATAAAAAGCAATATTACTTCATGAGTAATAATGCCACTGTGTCAGGGTTATTGCATCATTTCTGGTGGAATTTTTTTTCTTAATGTACAAGTTAAGAGAGTGCACTGTAGATGATTGCTGTTGCTTGCAACTTTAACCCTTTCCAAAAGGGTATTATTTAAAGCTATATAAGCAAGATTCAAAGGTTTGTAAGAGAATTGTATTTCATGTTTTTTCTCTGTTTTTTATTTGTGTTTCTATTACATATTCACAGTTTCTCAAAGACAAGTGAGGAAGGTATAAGTTTGAATTAACTCACAAATCCACCATTGCACTGCAATTTCATAGGAATTCTAATAAACATCTCAAGTGATTAACTTAGTTTCCTCTGCCAGCTTGTATGAAACAAAAAAAGAAATCAAATCATATCCCTACAACTATGAAGATATGCAATTTTTTGTACTAAGCATGTTTGGTGTACATAACAAATAAAGAATCCACACATTCGGGCTTATTTCCAATTACTTTCTTATAAATCTGTACATTGTCAGTAACTTTGCAAAGAGTTTCCCTAAATTTATAGAAAAGCTAAAATAAAAATGCATACCAAAACACGAGTGCTTTTCCAGAATAAATTATTTTTAGTGCTAAAACATTCAACAATGAATGAAAATGAAATTCATTTGATCATGTATTTCTCACTCTTCCCACAAATATGATTAATTTTTGATATGTAAGTAAATTAAGAGTTAAACTGGTGGCTTTCTATTCTATTTCTGAATTTCTATTTCTGAATTTTGAGAGAAAGGTTTTCTGAATTTATTATGTTGTTGTGGATATGCCGTAATCTGGTAGACGTATAAATTATATAATAAGGAGCTCAGTATTTTGAAGGTGTCTTATGATATGAAAAATGGCCATCTTTTGAAATTATGGGATGTATTATCACAATGCCAGACTCTAATCTGCTACCAATTTGTGTCAGCTTTCTGCATTTGAAAAGGACTCAAATCCCCTCTAAAAGTAGGAATCAGCTGAAGGTTTGTCTTGGCTTCATGAGCCCACTGCAATTAGGCAGCATGTGAATGTGTGCCATATGCATTTATTGCTCTTCTAAGCATGTGTTACTTTGATGTGTTAGGTTAGAAATCTAACTCTTTTTCTTGGGCAGCCTTCCTCCTGGGTCTTTATACTGCTTAGCAGTTGAGTCCAGACTTTGAAACACAGCCTAATTTAGAGGCGGATGCTGCAGCTGCTGCTGTCATTTCAGCTGATTTTTTCCCCGCTTTGATGTCAGCTTAGAGTCGCGGTCGCTGCATCGGTCCCGCAGCCGCTGCAATTCACCTAACGGGCACCACATCATTTTAAGCGTGTCTCTTCGCCTTTAAATCTAATTTGGGGAGCTCGACTCATTCACCGTTGGTTTCGTGAAATGTTGAGTTCTCACAGAATATATCCTTCCTGATCTGGAGGAGACACTGAAATCCTGAAATCGCTTTGAGTTGTTACGTTTAGCGCCTGATTAAATGGCGATGATACAAGAAGATGGATGTATTTTTTTTTTTTGACAGAAGGAGGATGGGATGCCTCGCCAGTCCTGCCCCATCCTTTGCATTAGCAGCTGTACACTACAAAATGAGCTTTTTCCTCTGAAGCTGCCCTGTTCCTTTTTAAGACCTTGTATTAACTGCATTTTTCCTGCTCTCCATAATCCATTTCCGTGATGATGGTACGTGCAAAGGCATTCCATCTCAATTCCTCTTGTACTTGGGCCATCCTTTTCTTTTCTTTCTTCTCTCTCTTTCTGTGGCTGACATGAACTCAAGGACTGCAGGAGCCTTGATCCTTTCTTCCGCCTTTGCAGAACGATTTGTCTCAGTGAGGTTCCCCTGCTCAGGCCAAACCCTGCCTTCAGATGTGCATCCATTTTCCCATTGACTTCAATGAGACTCACAGCCTTCTGAGGCCCCTATTTGGCTTTTAATCTTCTCTAGCTTAAAGAATATAGACAGATAGTAGTTGTCTGACCCTTTTTAATAACCGAGGTCCTTGTGTCCTCTACTGTTTTGGTTACTTTTTCTGCAGTACAATGGTGTTCCATACCACGCCACAAAAAGAGGAAAAAAACCCATCCAGATATATTCCTTTAGACCTTAATTCTATGCATTTATTTCCTGGTTTTGCCTCTATTGCAGATACGTTTGCAGTACTTTTCTCTGTACTAATTACTTTTTCTGAAAGGTGCAATGGTGTGGAGTATATTAGTCTTTCCAGTACTTTCCTTATTATTACCATATTTTGTCAAAACAACATTTTGGGTAGACTATTATTTGTTGCACGTAGTACATCTTTTTTACTTTTGCAATAATGGGAGGGGGTATTTTTCCAGGTTAGATACTATTAGCAAATATGAGAGACACAATGGGCTGGAATGAAACAATTTTGAAGGAGCAGGAGGTTTAAAATTTAGTAAAGTGGAAGTATTGAATACTTGAGTTCAGAAATTTCAAGCATTCTTAATGAGAGTACCAAGCGATACTAAGCAAAGGGAATAAAATCACAATGATTTTCAATAAAGTACAATCATTACAGCAGTGAATTCACTCTTATCAGTATTGATATTGACACTACTGCAGATTATTTAAAAATATTAGAAAAAAACAAAAAAATTTCTCCTAGTCTGACATCACATAATTACAGCTATGAAAGACTTTACGCATACAAGTAGTCTTACTAAACTCTGGGAACTACACCTTTGTTTAGGAGCTTTTCAGGCAGCATCCTTAGGTTGCTGACTCTCTCTTTTTTTTAATATGGGCTTGACAGTAGAGCAGGGGATTGGGAATGTTTTCTTTGCAGTGACAGAAGCTCCTTGCTGCTCAGTCTGTTAAAGAGAGAATCATGTGGAAGTCAAGAAATCCTCAATCAGAACTTTAGAAAACATGTTTCAAAAGTTGAGAAATGAGCAAAAAGTCTTCACTGAAGGTCAAAAGCCAATTTGGTCTGACTCAATTTTAAAAAGAAATTTATCCTTTTTAACTTCACAATCAGCAGACTCTTCACACCAATGTCTGAGAAAAGAAGGACTGTCTGTGATGCTTCTGGAGAGCAGCTGTATTATTAATTCCAATAAACTCTACCACAATGATGAGAAACTGAGCAGCTGATATGTACTGTAGCTATAAATGGGTTATTGGAGGTCTGGACGAATTGTGAGTGTGATGGTAGGTAAAACTTTCACCCTATTGCACAGTCTGTTGCAGCAAGACAGATGAGGAATAAAAACATATGCAGAGATCGCTCAAGTTGCTTTTGTTACACTTTGCTTCAAAACAGCTGGTTGTTTCTGAGATATTCTGCTTTCATAAAAGACACCACAAAGAGGGAGGAAGGCTCCGGCACAGGATGAACACTGTAAATTTGGAGGTGTGTCAAATGACGCTCTCCTCAACAGCCTGACTTGAGAAGGGGGTAAAGTTATATCACACTGTGGCAGTACCCAAATGACTGTTGTCTGAGCCAAGAAAATGGTGAAAAAGTGTTCCTGTGCTGCTGCTGAAGCCTTGGCTCTGAGCAGACCCGCAAAACGTGCTGGGAAACAGTGGACTTTTTTGCAGAGTGTCAGGTGCTCAGGAAAGTGTGATATGCAGAGATAGTGTGCCACCGAGTAACAAAAAGGCAGAGGGAGTGCCCAGAGCAGAAAAGCATCACTGCAATACTGATGTTAGCTCCAGAAAAACTAAACAATAAACAACCGCTGATGCATGACATGTAAAATTTGTTAGAAAAATGACAATGGGATTGTGATTCTGCAGAATCTGCTGTTTCATTGACAACGAAATGCCTTACAATAAGTCTGTTTTCAACATTTTTAGAGTGTAATTTCTTTCCGTTTAAAAATATACATGATCATTAAGTAAGCAAATAATAAGTAGGAGTCAAGACAAAATATATTGCTGGGAACAAATCCAAATGTTCATATTCTGAAATCCTATATGAAATGAAATGTCTATGTTCTATTCTGCTGCAGTCTCAGGGAAAATTGCCTGTATTTCATGAAACCGGAACATAAAAAACATCAGGAATTGGTCTCGGCAAGGTGTGGAATAATTTCCATTCTTGATGATGTCCCAGGAGTCACCCAGAGCCTTGAGAGATCAGCCCTAACGAGAAAGAATATGACCTTACCATATCACGGCTTCACAACAGTCAAAATCTAGCTTGACCTTCAACAGTAAAGCACGTCCCTCAGGCTAAATCCTAACAAGTCTTGCCTTCAAACCAAGGCAAAAGGCCAAAAATGCTTATCCAGGGAGCAGCGGTAGAGTGGGAAAATGAGAGGATCTTTTTTGGTTGGCAAACATCATAGTTTGACCTCTGTGTTCTCGCTGTGCCAAGCCATCTAATCTCCAGGAGGCAGTCCTTTTTAATCTGCCAAGTGGCAAGCTGGTTCAGTACCTGTCAAGACCAGGATGCACTGCCAGGCATTTGGATTAAGGTTTAGATGTGCGAGATGACATACCTCTCTCCTAAAGCAGGACTGATTTCAGTGAGTCACAACCAATGGTCTGACGCTCCAGGACCCTTGGGACCCACCCTGCGTCGTACCTGCTCACTGAGCACAGGTGCAGCAGGTTTTCAGTTGCCCAGTCCGTGGGTGTATTGAAGGATGCAGGGAAAGAATGGTCTGTATAATAAACAACTATTTGTTGTTTAAAAGGAAAGGAAATATAACTAACACTACATCAGCCACTCTGAAGCAAAAAATTTGAAAAATCATAGAGCAATTTCTTGTAATAGTAGGAACTTACAATTTAATTTTTTACATTCTGCTTAGTAGATGCTTGTTTTTGCTAGATTTTTGATCTTTTTTAGACAAAGTCAGGTTTTGAAGAACTGTTTGATAATGTAAAAAGTCATTTTAGGAAGGTCGCACTACGAAGGAAATTTTTTTGTTCAGTCAGAAATTCTTCAGTCATAAATTCTTAAAAACTAATAAATTCATTGCAATTAATTAAAAACAATCTTTGCTAGCCACTGAAGGAAGAAAAGTTACCTGGAACTTATTGCAGATAGACACTGCTTCTTTCTGAAGAATCTTTCTTTTCTTCTGAGCGTTTTTTTTCTTTATATTCAGGTAGTTATTTAAATTTTCTGTTTCACTAGAAGAAGTGGATTTTTCCATGGATTCACCAAAAAATACATGAAAAAAGCTATTAGTCTGTGGAGGAGGAAAATAAAAAGCAGCATTTTTTATTGTTAACTTAAAGAATTAGTTCTTTTGCAAAAAATCCTAAATTTATTTAAATGTGTATATATTTTGTAGAAAATTAAAGTATATAGTCTTTTTTTCTCAGTATTATTCTCCCTTGAGAGCTGCCATTAACCCGTTGTGTAAGAATACGAGCACATCTCTTTGTGAGGAATAGAAGGTTTGCTTTGTCTTCACACTGGTTGGAATGAGCCATCCAGTCTCTCTTTCTCATTTGCCTTCATTTACTTTTTACTAAGGTCGCCTTCAGTGTGGTTAATAAGCAGCAAGATCATCAGTCACTTCAAAGTGCTTTCGCATTCCATAGTTTGTTTTTTCTGCAGTGAGCAAATGGAGAGATGATCTGGTAGAAATCAGTTACATTATGACTCATCTTTTATGTGACCTCCTTAAGAGGCCTTTGGGTAGCACATGGGCTTTCCATACAATTACACGTAACAGTTGGCTAGCAAAATACCCTTTCCCGCACCATTCCTTGGCAATGCTGAAAAGTCATTAAAGGCTTGGCGTAAAGAATCTTTCAAACCCAGAGAAGTAAAATTTCTCCTGATCAATGCTTTCTTTTTCGTTTGGCTTAAAGACAGGTTAATTTGCATCTGGACTGATGTCTTCAGGAGGAATGGCTGCGGTGACTTCAGATATGGTCTTGATATGAAGGATTTGCTTTCTTCTGTCAACCAAAAAGAGTCTGAACGACAAAATTAAGGCCAGGCAACTAAAAGGTATGGGCTTCTTCCTCCTTGATGTCACACCTCACATCTGCTTTCACTGACCCCAAAACTACACAGCCACTGTGTTTCGCTGGTGGCAATTTGCAATCCTTTAAGCTAATACTGATCAGGACTTTGCACATTTAGGGTTATTAAAAGGAGAAACAAGCTCATGGTAAAGAACCCTAAGTATCCTGATTCTGGTAGGCAGAATTGTCAACATATCCCCTGAAAAGTGCAATTTCTTCTTAAAGATAGCACTCCTTGATTGACTTTGGTCAATGAGCATAGACTTGTTTGCTTCTTGATAAGTATAAGGAGTACTCCCTTGCTCCCTCACAAGGAGGACAAAATATTTTTCCCCTCAGACTCACAAGATGCCGGATTTTCTTGAAAGTACCGACAAGATTTCCTTGTCGTTCTGACAAGATGCTATGTCCAACACTGCTTGTGTATTCCCTTCTGTTCCCACCTCTTCCCTGAAGCACTAGTGGTGGTCTTGCTGCATGTTTCACAGATGTTTCTTCCACTCAACTCCTTGGTTGTTTTTCAAGTGGCTTCTTACAGCAAATGTTTCCATGTGTGTACGCTCCTTCCTTTCTGCTGACACCTTTTCTTTCTATAAAAACAATCTGCTGCTGTCTTTCAGATCTAGAGAGAGACCATCCCATACCACAGATGCCGGTTTTCTTTTTAGATTCTTTGGCATTGGTACACATGGTCAGCAGGCAATACCTCCCTCCTGTCTGTTCCTCATGACTAACAATGTTGATGTTTTGTTCTTTCAATCTTATTTCCCTCTGTTACCCTTACACACTCTGATTTTTTTTTTCTTTTCCTGTTACTCTCTGCTTTCTTTGTACTGGTGGCCCATATGGGATCTCTTCATCTCTCACTACAGCTTGGAAGAAGAAAACCTCACACATTAACTGTTTACCCCAGTAACCACAGGCAACTTGTATGCCAACTTTTTCTTGTGCTCGGGAACTGAAAAAATTTCAGCTTTACATTTTCTTTATACACATACACACACACAAGCAAAATTAAATTCACTTTCTACAGCTGCTCACAGTACTGGTTACTGACTGACTCCGAAAAGACATGCAGAGATCAGACGCTACCATTGAGTTGATTGTCTTTTTAGTTTGCATGTGATAAAAGTTAAGCTCAGGTTGTCTAGTCATTTCCATTCTGAAAGGTATTCTCATTTGCCTACAATAATCTTTGCAATCAAAATTTTTCATATCCAGTTATGACCGTGGTCACCAAAAAGTGACTGTGATCCAGCTTGCTTCAGCAATTTTTTGATATAAATACAAATGAAAAAAACACAAAAAGACAAAACATCTCCTTCCCTCCTTGTAATTGCATTATTTAAGACCAAATTTATTTGAAATTGGAATAGTATAACTGAAGAAATCTGTTCAGTGTTTTGCTGAATAAACTCAAGGCCTTGCAAAAAATAATATGAAAAATAGTACATACTGCAGAATTCACTGCTATCTTATATAGGTACACATTTGTGTCTGTATATATATAAGTACATTACACACACACATTTATGTATATACAAATCAATGCTGTTTTATGAGTATGGCAACCTTCACTTATATAATTCCTTTCCCAGTTTTAATGTTCTTTTATTTTCTTTAATATGCAATAATATTTTAATGTTTTCCCCCAAATAGTAGTGTGTCATATAGACAGAACATTTTCAGGATTAGTACTGGAAAATACTATGCTCTTTCATTCTATAAAAGAATTAAAACAGTTTATCCATTTAGCTTTTCTTTATTTTCCTAAAAATATTAGGTATATTCTGAGAGAAAACTGAGAAGATCTTTACTTTGTCATTTGAAGTAGATTTATGTTTGGAAGTAGATCAGTGATGGTCCTTGACAGTCTTACCTATAAATGTAGGACAATTTTCATTCTTTTCAGGTACATGTATCTCCACGGAGATGCATGAATACTGCCAACTGCATTAACAAATTTGCATTTCTCACCTCTCTTATTCTCTCTCCAGGAACATTTGGTTAAGCACATTTTCACACAAAAGTGTTCTTTGACAATCTTAAAGCTCTTTTTTTTTGATGTGGATAATGGAAACAATATTATATGATTTCAGTAAGTCACAAAAGGCAAAGAGTCAATTATAGGTACAGGCTGTATCCAAATTTATATTCTTCACTTTCAGACATATGGACCAAAAAGGCCTAACAGCAGGACCAAATCATGTGACCTGATAATATTAACATAGGGTGTCTTCACTTTATGCTATAGTATTA
>NW_008824403.1:711985-721068 GCF_000699105.1 Pygoscelis adeliae | reverse complement strand
AGCCATGAATTACAGCTGATGGCACTTTACGAATGGCACAGAAGGCGCAGGAATCATTCTGTCTTAGCTTAAAGTTTAGGGAAGCCTAAATGTTGCAGAAAGTTTAGATATTTATATGGGAAACCATAATTTTAAATAATTATGAGGAAAAGTGTATTTCCGCTTTTAATGGAGGAGAGGGAGTGACACATGGTTGATGGCTGAATCAACACTTTCATTGCTCCCTTCCCTCTTTCAAGTGTAGCATGGATGTTTATAACATTATGCTGGTAACATGTCCAGATGCAGGGGAAACACTGCCTCAAAGCTTTTCCTTTTCTTTTCTGATTCTGTTTTTGTCAATGCTGGGCCAGAGTCTTCAGTGGATAGAAGACCAGTGAGTCCTGGGTGCTCTTCCAGTGCCCTTACTAATATATGCATTATGATATATACATCACTTCACATTAGGCTTAGATCTTAATTTGTCTAGAACCTCTTGAAAGCACTCAAAACAGAAGCATCCAGATTTGGGATTTGAATGATGGCCACTTCTATTCTAAAACTGCTTAGACTAAAAGTGTGTGATTTTCTCACACCTGGTTTTATTGCATATGCGTAAAAAGATATAGCTCTACGTATTTATCCTCACCTTAACCACCACTGTCTCCACGATTATGATAGCTTTTAGGAGCCTTTTAAAGAAACCGCTTATGAAGAGCTCTGTAGAAATGTCATACAACAAACAGCCTCATCTGACAAGAGCCCAGTAGTAAAACATTGTCCAGCTTAAAGCTAGCAGTAAAACCTCAATCGGTTTCTCCAAGCACAGGATCTCCCGTGAGGTGATGAGCACAGTGAACCAGGTGGGCGACGCAAGGGATGTATGTGCTTTCAGAAGAGTGGAATAACAATAGCAATGAAAATAAACACAGTTTCAGCAAAGTAAAAAATATCAATGAAAAGAAACAGGGGTTCAGGAAAATGAACAGAACTGACAGCATATTACTTGCCTAGCCAAAGATATTTGCATCAATATATAAAATATGTAAATGCAAACATTTGCAGCTGCGGAGAACGTTAAGGTTTGTGTTTTATTTGATGGGATGAGAGAACAATGTGCACAGAATTAAAAACAACTGAGTTTCAAGGAGTGCCTTGGCAGCATTCAAACACTAGCAGTTGTCATCATCATCATAAGATAGAAAGAAAACAGATTTTTTTTATTTTTTTTTTTTACAGTGAGAACTGTTGTTATGTAAATGCACATTTTTCTACTAGTATCTTTCAAATCAAAAATGATGCTTCACAACATATGTAGATTTGTATTTTTATGGGTAATACAGTTTTCCTAAGAACCTTTCCAAGTGAAAGATTCTGCCTGATTCAGAGAAACGCACTCTTTTTTTGTAAATTTGATTAGGCACCTAAACTCATCAGTCTGTCTCTGAGCCATGTGCCTGATTACGCATAGGTATATGCAATACGTTATATGAAAGCAGTTTAGCTTGGATCATATTGTGGCTGTAACCGAAGTGGATTTAGAGATAATGAGCTTGCATCCCCGAATACTTAGGATCGCAGTCTACTCTCTAAACTGATGATGCAGCAGCTGCATAATGCAACAATGTAATTTATTCATGTAATATGTACAATATTGCTGTAATAAAAAGCCCATTGGCGGTTCCTCTAATTCTCTGTATGAGCACCCTGTTATTAGTAGCTGTGTAAGTCAGTATTTCAGCATCTTCAAATTCTGGCTGTTTATAAATTTCAAGCCACAATGTTTTAAAAAGAAAAAAACCAAACAACCCTAAACAGTTTTATACAGTGTGAATTGTGAATCTGCTCACACTGAACTGAAGCCTGCAGCTTTTTTGAACAATACAATCTGTAAACGTATCAGAAAAAACCTAAATATGTCAAAGAGACCCTAGTTACTGAACTTTTAATTTTTTTGCCACAAATGCATGTCGTGATGTAAAATGCATTTCCAAAAGAAGTTAAGATGGAACAATGAAGAAACCAACTATCCTGGGTTTTCATGAGAAAAGCTGGAAGTCCACTGATCTTGCCAGCTTTCATTCAGTAGTGAGTGTTGTTTATCATATGAGTGTTTATATTAAATGTAGATTTCTCTGAAGTAAATTTTAATGGGAACATATTAACTTTCAACAGGAGCCTACATGTAAAGACAGTGATGAAGAGCATTACAACAGAATGCTTGGAAATTAATCTGCCAGTTTAACCTAGTAACCGACATGCATACTAAAACACTGATGTGAATTGAAAATAAAATAACCACGCTTGACAGATATAATAGTTTAAGTGATTTCAAATTAACCACATCCCACTGACCGCAAGTGAAGAATGTGTTCATTCTCCCGCAATGAAACATGCTCTAGGGACTCATTATACAGAGTGGAGTAAGTAAAACCAGAGTGGAGTAATTGATGCTGAGGAGGAAGGAAGAGTGACAGCTATTTAATGATTCTCAAACTTATACATAAAGATATCACAAGCACTTAATATATTATTTTTCTTTCTCCAATCTAGAAATATTATAGGTTTAAATCTGTATTGTGCCGTAATTGCAACACTTGATATAGCTGTTAGGAATAATGAATCATGACAAAGGTGCATCAGGCAGTACATGAAAAGAGTGAATAACAAACAACCCTGCGCCAACATGTGTGCATGCATTATGGGTGCTGTGTTCGAGCAGAACAGGTGAGATGAAGTCAGGGCATATCTATTGTCCTAATTCCTCTGCCTATAATTGCTTTTCAAATGGCAGGGGTTCCTTAAACAGTTTGAACATTATGAAACCCAAATTTACGGGATTTGGTCCCTTCTTTTCACACACACTGAGCTCTTTATTTACGGACAAACTACAGAATAGAAGATTCAGTGATCCCTATCCCTCGCTGTTTCACAGGGAAGAGGAGCAGTCACATATTCTACATGTCATCTTTACGCTCTATGGCAATTTTGGTTTAACTCTCTAATCATCTGTATCTATGAGCAATGTCTCAGAGGCAACACGATGCCCACAAGAACACCTGATTAATAGCTCCACAGTTAGCTGGCCGTTAGCGTTCATCAATAGTACTACTGTGGCTGCTGGCACTAACAGACGTAGTATCTCCTGCTGCAAAACCGACAGAAAAAGAAACACGTAGAAATCTCCATCCAGAAGTCCCTCCCAATCTGAATTATTCTATGATTTTATGTATACCACGAAGTGATTTGCATTGCACACAATGAGGATGGGAAGTCCAGGAGGAGACACAACATAGGCATTACAAAATTTTTGGCCTAACCCACATTGTTACCTATGGGGTCGTAGACAAACTGTAAAACTTCTTCATTAATATGCCATTGCCACTTGCTAACTCTACCCTTTTTACTTATTTTGGCCACATTGGCTATATGCTGTACAAGGCAATCTCTTCAGCAAAACACCATGTTTACAAAGATTATACGGTATCTTTTATCTGATCACAGGAAGAAGTGAATGGTGCGGAAACCATTAAGAAAAGCCTTATCAGTATGCACAGAAGTTGTCCTAACTCATCCCTAAAAGAGGAACAAGAAAGCATTTGTACTGCAGGCTTGTGGTGCGCCTGGCTGTGACACCCACATGCAGCCTGCTGAGCCCTCCTGGCTTTAGAAAGGGTGACATTAGTGATCGGAGCTGGATCGGTCTGCACGAGGATCTGTCTGTGCCATTGCACTGTCAGGACTGCATAAAGGCACTCACTTGTAAGGGCTGGGCTTCTGGGTTTTGGTCCAACAAGGGAACTAGCTCCTGCTGCTGCCTGGAAAGTTGAGTGCAGATTGCCAGCTGAGATCCACTTCTGCCAGGAGAGTCCTCCTCTTCCTTTCCTGGCCACAGCGAGGATGATAACGGTCAGGAATGGAGAGGCAGCAAAAACCTGCCTCACACTGAATCCAGCTACCCTTGAGGGTTTTGAGACCTACTTTAGAAGGACAATGACCAAGAGATAGAGTATTTACCTTTTTCAGCAGGACACAGATTCCAGCTGATTAAGGCCTTGTTTTTTCCATTGTTCGAATATCGCACAACACTTGCTTGTTGTTAGGTTATTTCCTTATCCAAAGATAGCATCACCATAATGGTATCCCCACTCTACATCGAGTTTAACATTTATTCAACGACTGATTCAGAGGGAATAGTGCCAGTCATTTTAGGCATTGTCTATTCTGGGATATAAGCAAGTGAAATAACCTAGCGGAATGCAATTTATAACGGGAAATTTATTCCCATTATTCCCTCCTCTGACTTATATGAGTTGCCTAAATGGATTAAACTATCCTTGTAAAAGAACCAAATCTCCCACTGGCACTTTCTTTCCCTCCCATGTTCCTGATCAGCAAATTTAAGACAGGAATGCTCCTTTTGAAAGAGTCGCTTGTTGCGATGTCTATCTGCAACTTGGAGACCTTTCATGGGAGTGCTTATGAGACCTGGGTGTATGTGTGCTGCTGTGAACTGACAAAGTAATACCATGTGGGAGATTGATTCTTCATCAAGAACTTTGATTATTAACAAGGACTAACAGCTCCCTTGGCTAACAACAAAAAAAAAAAAAAAAAAAGAAAAAAAGAAGAAAAAGAAAGAAAAGTGTGTGCATGTGGGAATTGCACTTGTTCCTGAAGTTCCCAGAACAGACCAAACTTACATTGGATGATGGTTTCTTCTGCTGTCTCCAGGCTGTGATGTCCTGCAAGTTTCTTGCCTTAAATATCTTTTATGACTTGCTTCTATCTGTTGCTATCAAGAGGCAACAAAAACATGTATTTAGGCATATTCCTGATGGTGACAAACTTATGCTGGTGTATTGAAAATCAATTTTGTGCTGAAGTAGCTTTCGTAAATGTCACAAAAAGGGGATGGTTTTGTTTACCTTTGGGAATCACAATGATTTGTTTCTGATTAGAGAAATCCGCAGTCATAAACCAGCAAAATAATTTAACAAAATGCAAATAATCTTCCCAAGTATCATTTAATGCGGGTTGAAGAATGCGGTGTAAGTTGGTGGAAAGATTAAGCTGAAGGTAGACACAGCCATGACTGCTCAGCAAGGAAAGGCTTTCATAAAGGTAACTTCAAACTAGTCAAACGGAAGCAACAGGGGAGCAAACTCAGTTGGTACTAGTAAATCTCTCTATTTAAAACCTCAGTACCAGGGGGCGGGTTTTGGTCTCTCTCAGCCTCCAGCCTTGCTTAGCAGTCATTTTGCAGAAGAATCAAGACGGGAAAATGAAGCCAGAATTAATGGATTGTGTAACCCTTACACTGTCTGTGAAATGCAGCTTTCTCATGCATATTTTCAACCCTTTCATAAAGTCTATTCATTCAGCAATTATTTTATTATCCAGCCACATGCCTAGCTGGGGAAGGGGGCTGAGAACACAGATGCTGCACCTGCCAGAGGGGTTATGGGCAAATTTCTTCATTATACACCAAGGAGACACTCCTCTACATTTGACCCAATCCTGAGCGACACTATAGAAGACCCAATACATTTGGACGTGAATTTGGACATGAATGCAACACTGCAAACAAATCAGTCTATTATAACAGCATATTATAGAAGTACCATCTGTGCCAGCGTCTGCAGGTAAAACAAATGCAATTTTCAAATTTAAAGAAAAAACCCCCACAAAAAACCACAACAAAACCCCCCTCCTTAGTTAGGATTAAGGCTTCGCTCCTGTTCTCTGTCATTGTTTGCCCATTCCACCAGTGATGCACACCTTTAGGCCAAACATGAGTTGTGATAGGCTGTCATGCAGTTCGGGTATTATAGATGAAATCCTTCCAGAAGCAGCATCTGGCTCGTTTTGTAAGCTCTGCAGTCATTTGTAGTGATGGGGTTACATGTGCCCTAGGCTTTGTCAGATGGTTTGGCTGCTTTTCTCCAGGTTTTTTTTTTTTTATTGTTATTATTAGTTGTTGATTGTGAGGAATTAGTGCTCGGCAATATATACTTAACTCACCAGCAATTTGCATGTTTAAATAAAAAGACACTTTATTTATAATTAAGGCATTTTGAGACTGACCATTAACATGCTTTGGTTAGATGTGTTAGTATTAAGTACAAAACTACTTATTTGTCTCCAGTGGTTTGCTTCTGAGAAAGGTGTTGCCTAAAAGTTAGGGGTGGAAATTACCTACTTGGCTCTCTTATTACTCTGTACGTGTAATGCAAGGAAATTTCCAGAAGGCTATAGCGATGATCAACATATTCTTAAGACTTTTGTCTGGTCTAGTTTGAAATTATGTATGTCTTTACCATTGCCTTCAGAAATTCCATTTAGCATCTCTTACTTTTAAAACAATACCTATGTTTCTCAGTTTTCCTTTCCTATCATCTTATCTTGATTATTCGTCGTCTTATTTTTGAAAAACCATGTTCAATCCTGAAAGTAAATAAGGTAAATTCCCAAACAGGATTTAACGCATTAGACCAAATGCTTAATTAGTGTAAGTCTGTTCCTTTTTTGCTTTGGAATCTCAGTGTTATAAATGGATTTGACTACCTTGTTGAAAGCCTTAATTTAGATAGTTATTATACCTCACTTTGATATCAGTTAGCATACCACCTTGTGTTAATCATCCAAATAGTTTACAGTCACTTTTACTAAATATGAAAATAAAAATGCAGGGTACAGTATGAAGTTTGTGAAGCATGATAAAGCACAGCGATTCCTAGGAGTTTGGTTTAAATATTGTTTTCAAGGTTTACAGGCAATCAGAGCAAAAGTATTCAAAGACTGTGGGACTAACGTAGCTGTGTGGAATAGAGGGCAGGAAGATTTAAATATGTACCCAGAGAAATAATCCCATACTGCATAACTATGCTTATATACTGTTCTTCAAATTCCTAATATATCCTTTACTGCATCTTTTCCCCTCGTTTGTGCTAATTTTGTGCTCTGAAAAGATGTTGTTCACATATGAATTAGGGTATTCTTGAATAAACAAGAATTGCCGCTAATGACATACTTCTTGTTCTTTCTTCTGTCATTATGTCAGGTGACAAGAAGACTATAATGAAATTTAGTTGACATACAGCACAAAATAAAGAGCATCAACATGAAGTGAAACTGTGAGGAATAAAAAACCCACATCACATGACATTGGTTCACAAAAGCTATTTATTTCTGAACACTAGTGAAAGGAGAACAAATTAAAACAATTCAAACTTGATTGCTGAACCATACCAAGAAAAGGGTTAATGTCACCCTATTTACTGCTTAGCATTCAGCCATATCCATTGCTGATTGAAAAGTTCCCCTGTAATGACTGTCACTTATGTACAGTTTTTTGCAGGCAATGACTCCAAGAAGAAGCCCATTCAGAAGGCTGCTTTAAGCAAGCTGCAAATTTATTTTGATAGGGGTAATAAACTCATTGAATTTTGCTTCTCTTCCTTCAGTGTTTGGAACACTATCCAAAAGTGCTGTTGGAGGCCACTTGAAGAAGGAAGAAAGGATTGGGTTAAAGTTTTCCGTGGAGATTTTCATTATCACATGATCAATCATCCAACTGTGGCAACGCATGGTACAGAGGTGTGAGAATCATGGCTGGAGATGAACAATAGACTGAAATAAATTTCCAGAATTAGTTTGTTCAATATTTTCAAATAAACTCAATTTAAAAAACCATTTGTTTGTGAGTAATTTACGATCAGAAATCAGACTGAATCTTTTGAAAAATATTATCCGTTACAATCAGCTCATTCAACTGCAATCTTAAGTCATGTAATTTAACTATTGCAACATCTTTTCCCAGAGTTTCTCTAAGATTTGAATTTTAAACCCATGTATAAGTATGCATATTTAAATTAGGCCAAATTCATCCTTGCAGTAAAATAATTTTATCAATGAAATGTGAAATTTCACTGGATCTGAAATGTGATCAGTGTTGAAATCTAAGGTTTTGATCACTTTCTTATCATCAGCACTCATCTGAAAGTAAAAGTTTTCTTTCAAGTCGATGTCTCTGAATCCTTTGGCCTTACATTTTCTTTTGAAATACTTTCATTTAATACATGCAATGTCACTACATCCTGCTCTCTTTTATGCTCTACCTGGTTCAAGTATTTTAGGGTTTACTATATTTAAAATCAAGCTTGCGCCGTACCACGCCATTAATTTCTCTCCTTTAGTCTGGCCTGGCATCTCACGTCAGTTCTGTACTTTAAGAAAAGAAAGGCATAACAAGAAGATTTAAAGTTTGCTTCATTTAGTTGTATGACTTGCTGTAGTGATGGCTTTGGACCACTTCTGATTACTCTGTTTTCATTTCAGAACCTTATAAACCAGAGGTAAATAGTATCAGAACTCCTTCTTCTGTTACTTCATTTGCATTTGTACATCACAAATGGTCTCAAACCGTGTCCTCTTGAAGAGACAAACCCAACCCTGCCAATCGAGGAGTATCAAACTTTTTTGCCATTTAAGGTTTGATTTTTCTAAAGTTAAAATGGTCTCAAGTTGTGGTCTGGAGTTGCCCAGATATTTACTGCCTCTGTGTATCCATGTGGCTTGTTCACATAACCAAAATAGTTATTTGTGCCTACACAAAGAACTCATAAAAATATCTGTTTGTGAAGTCAGGCCTTTTTATAAGTGAACTAATGAGTTATTCTCATCAAGTAATAATTTACTGGAGTTAGGCAGATATAAAGGGAGATAACTCTGGAATAGGAAAGGAAATCACAGCAGAAGGTTTAGTTGGGTAGTTTTTTAACTTTACAAAAGACTACTGAGGTGGATGGACAGGAAGGATGGGGGAGAACAAAAGAGAGGACTGGAGGCAGAGAGAAGCTAATGAGAACCAATATCAAAGAAATAGACTTGGTAGTACGCCGGTGTTAGCGAGAGAACACTTTGGTGCTCCGCTGAGGACAGTAGGCTCTTAAACCCCCAGTGGGGATGGACCAGGGGAGGTGGCTGGTTGGGCTGTTATCACAGAGGATAAAAGTCCCACGGGACAACTCTGCTCTTGCTTATATCCTAGTACCCCCTGGGCTCATTTCAGCTAAGTGGTGGTGTATGATTAACCACAGGGA
>NW_008824403.1:700432-711975 GCF_000699105.1 Pygoscelis adeliae | reverse complement strand
AGTCCAATGTTTAAACAGAGCTTTTACCCTTTATTTTGCTATAAGTAGATGGGCTATAAATGGATGTCTTTGACATTTCTGCAACTTGTTCCATGTGGGAAAGAATCATGGCTGAACAGAATTTTATTTTTTCTATGAAGAAAATTATCAGGAAAGTTGAACATAATGATTTCATGCCGTGACTATAATGCAAACACATACTTAACCATCATTGTCTCCTCTTCATATAATAACTGAAAACATCTGTATTGTGCACTGAAACATTACACGCTGCATTACAATTAGAAATGTGCTGAAGTGTTGGATTGGGTGTTTATTTATGGGCCATGAAAAGTAAGATTTTCTGCGCTTCTCATGTACAGCTAAATAGCCATAGGTAGAGTACTGAAAATTTTGGAACCCAGCAGTCACTGTGGGAATGACTTCATTATTCACCGAAGGAGGTTTTTCCAGCAGAGCTGAGTTGCTGACAAACAATAATAAACATTACTGAAAGTTGGAAACAAGAACTCAGGCATGTTGATTTTGACTGTAAAAAATGCTCACGGGGCATGGAGGGCAAGGCGCTCTCGAAATGACAAGGTACTACAATAGAGGGATCCCCATTAGAGCTGTGCACACATATTTTCTCTATTGACACAAAAGTGTTCTGACAGGCTCAGCAAACAAACAGCTCCTCCTAGCCATAAATGTCTTTACCTGTTGCCACAAACAGTCTAGAAACAGAAATGTATTTTTAATAGGCACGCAAATGTCTCAATGATGAAATACGCTCAGGTGGGGACATAGCAAATGTCTTGTTGGTGCAGCTTCTGAGAGCTTTTGTAGCACAAAAGGTATCACTATGTCTTTTTGCTGAAACACTTGACAGTTCATGACCATAGTGCAATGTTATTTGAGATCAGATTATATAACATTTGCTTTGTCTGACTCATATTTTGCTTGTATGTGAACCAATATGGTCATTTGAAAGAGCTCACCCTACAGTTAATTAATTTCCAAATAGCTACTAAGTTTTCTCCAAACTGAGCAGGCACACAATGCTCAGTAAGGTTTTCTCTGGAGCTTTCTTCTTTCTCTCCCCATCGACTCTGGCTCAAAGTTTAAAACCAAGGAAGCGTAAAGTCCTGGCCTGTGCATGTGATGGTCGTATTCACAAAGGAGGGCACAAACAAAGAGTTTGTAGAGCCAGTTTCTCGGTGAGCAGCAGAATGAAGACAGCCTATGCCAACTGGGGATTTAGGCTGTGATTGTTACACGATCCCCGCTGATTTATTCACAAGAAAGAATGAATTTTACCAATCAATAATTGAACTAAATATAATTTAATATTTTCTTTGCCATAGTTTTACAGGAGCTGAAGCATTTTGAATGGCTTACATTTTCTCTGGGCATTGAGTATGTCACTTATTTACTATCACAGGCTTGAGTGTCTTCGGCTCTGCCAGAAATTGTTGGTTGACTTTCAAAGTGGATTCAGATTTCTCCCAGAGAGGTCGACAGATATGCAGGATTTCTGGTAGTGCCCCAATTAAACATGCATCATTTGCACTGATTTTCCACATGATTATCTCAAATAGCCATGGAGAGGCACAGTTATCAATCAGGAGACTGAAGGATTCAGGTCTGTACAATAGGGAAAGCTGAGGACAGGAAAAGAAAGCTCATTTCTCTTTGCTTTCCAAGTGTTTACTGGGGTACGTAGTTATGATGGTAAGCCAAGTGTAGCCGTGAAGTAAGGCTGATTGTATCTTTCTTTATAGTGAGGACACCAAAAAGGCTTTCAGCCTTTAATGCTAGATTTTTTTGAACATGGGGTAGAGGGAAGGAACTTTTAAAACAGAGGAATTCAGATCAGCTGTCTCTAGTTAAAATAACAGTCTGAAAACCAACTGTTTGCCCTGCCCACAGTGTCTTTGCAGGTTGGATCCTTTCCTCTAATCTAGTTCTCAGTCCAAAACTTTTCAGTGACTTCGGGAGATACAATAAACATGTCACAGCCCCCTCTAGGCCCTGGAGAAAATGCATCTCCTCTGTGGTCTGCCTGAGTATCACATACCTTCCTAAGGCCTCTTGGTGTGGATCTGTATGGGATCCCAGTCCCTCATCTGCCTGCTGGTTCCTCCCAGGCTGCCCTGTTCACTACTGTGAGCGCTCACTAGCTTCAGATCAGGCACGACCTTTCCCTCACTTGCACATGGATCATCCCTTTATTATAATTAATATTTCTTCCCCCTCTTCCGTGAGAGGAAGCTGGAAAGAGGTCACGATCGAGGAACAGTAAACACAGCTGAATCTGGGCAGCCAACATGTGATCATCCTTCAGTATTTGCACTGTTGATCTCAGTGTTGATGGTTGCTGTGAACCAGAGGGGATGGCTATGAGCAGTTTTTTTTCAAAAGACATATTGTTCATGCTTGTTTTTGCTTGTCTATGTGTAATGAAAAGGGTAAGCCATAAGCAGAGTCTTAGCAGTAGGTGAAGACCTAGAGGGGGTAGGGGAGTTACGCTTCTTTCTCTGCCTTGGATAGCCTGGAAAACCAACTCCAGCCTGAAGTGCAGACCTGCATGATTGTAATATTGATGCCTCGTTAACAGTGCAGCCCTACAGCTACAAGATATTCATTACTGCTAATAAATCAGTTCTAGCTGGCTTACGCTCCGTCGGCTTGGTCTGGAAGCCCACACTGTAGCAGATATATTGTTGTTGGAAGCTCCTTGTCCAGCCAACCCTTTCTGTGGTGGCTTGAAATATTTGCAGGGGGTTTTGTGGAGAGGTGAGAAGATGGTGCATACACTTTTTCTTAAAAAGTGCTGAGTGATGTTTTCATCTGCTGTTCTTCCTGTCAGGGCCTCAGCGGAGATCCAACAGACTGCTGTGAGCAGCGGTTTCTCTGAAGGTACTTCCTTTTCCTACAGAAGTCTACCTAACTTCCTATCTGTAAACTATATAGATAACCATCAAGCTCAGGTTCTGTTCTATCAAGTTCTGTTCTCCTCGACTCCTTTTTCATCCCCTCCCATAGCAAGGAAGAGGTGTAACCTCCTGGTTGTGCAACAGGAAAGATGCATGCAAAATTGCGAGAACTGATCAGAAAATGACTGTTTTACTTTATATTTCTTTATTTGCAATATCTCAAATATTTCAGTTAGAGCTGGAAAATGGAATTTTCATGTCAGTAAAGGATTGTACTGATTTAGCTGAGTCTGATTTATAGCATGTGAGATGCACAAATGTTAAAGATGCAGATGTCCTCTTTGGGAGTGTTGTCACCTCTTAAGAAACATCCTTCCCATTACTGCAAAGAATCAAGGTGCTATTTGCCTCTCCAGAATATTATAATACAAAATATAAAATTAAACTCTGATCATGTATTTTCAACCCATGTATTCACAGGAATCAGATCATGCACAACCCATAGCTTAATTGGTAGTCCTAATTATCTAGTACACATCAGTCTAATTTATGTAACAAAACCATGCTGCTCCATAATTCCCTGCTAGTGTGGGCTAGAATAGCTCCATTGAACTCAACAGACCTACGTCAGTTCATGCCAGCAGGGAGTTTAGCCTTAATATTCCAAAGAGCGATATGGCACATGATTCACTTTGGTTCACATTTTTCCCAAGCTTTTATGTAAAATAATTTTATTTTTAGTTCAGAAGAAGAGAAATGTTTGTACAGACAGAATTGCATATTTGTACAGACGTTCCCAGAATGTCGATATTAGATCCAAAAAGTATCTTTTTGTCTTCATAAAAGTAAAATACAAAACAAACATCCTCAAAAGAGAAAACAGAAGGGCAATTGCTGTACTTGATCCAGCATTATATTGGATGCTTTTGTGTTGTTGCAGCTGGTCCAGTATCTTCAGCTACTGGTGATGGACCAGAATGAAGTAGAAATCAGTGGCCAGATTTTGGTTATTTTGTGTTACGATCTCATTTTAGTGTACAGAAGAAAAAGAATTTTGAAGGCAGCAAATTCAAAGAATTTGGTTAAGGCAGATTTTTATATAGAAGATTTTTACCACTCTAAAGTTGCACAGTTTTGGGTTAAATTGAGGAGTCTCTTACTCAGGCAGTTTTTAGACAAAGCTTTCGCTGATCCAGTGAATTTAGGATTTACAGAAGCAAACAGTAAACATTAAAGAACTGGATTATTGCTTGTCACAGTTTTCTTGAGCGGGACTTTAGAAATTCTGTCAAACAATATGAGCTATAGATTAGTACACACAAAATGTTTCTGAAATTGCAGTGTCAGAGGAGGTCTTCAGAAAATGTTCAAGACCATAATATTACTTAAGTAATCATTATTGAAGCTAATGATCCTGAAATGAGAAAGTGTCAATGGTGGAAGCCATGAGCTCAAGTTTGCAAAATAAACATCCGTACAATTCCAAGGTCAAACTGTACAAAAACATTTTTAAAATGTATCCATGGTTCTCTCCCTTTAGCTCAACACGAAGGCTCAATTTTAATTTTGTTTTGGCTTTACCCTTAAAGTTCATTCTTTAAAACCAAAGTAATTTTCAGCAAAGAAATTTCAGGGGAAATGAAACTTATAGATTGAAATGATTGGATACAAATTTGTAATTAATTGCTCTTCTGTTGTGGATAACTAGTTTTATAATTCTTGGAAGTACAGGACAGATTCCAATTTTTTATTATCATGGAAATATATATGTTGCTACTGGTTAGGAACTTGTTTAGAACAGTGTTTTTCATTTCTATAAATATATGCAAACTTTAAAATTATCATTTTTCTTTTTACCCTAACTAATTTTAGAGAAACTGTGTGTTACAGTTTGTGAAGAAAAGAAATAAAGAAAAGAAATTTATGCTGTTACCTATGGTGAGCATTTCATTATGCTGGTCAGATACCATTGCTGGGTATCATGAAAAACAGCAAGCAGTACTTTCTTTGAAGTCTAGCAAATAGAGAAATAGCATGCAAGGCTTAGAATGCACCAGCTGTAAACATACTGCATACCCACAGGCAATTACTGTACATTTGGTGTGGCAGTATAGCTTTCTGTATTATTAAATAACTTTCTGAAAACCTAATTTGCAGGGCAGTTTTATGATATGGAAGGGAGAGGAAGAAGATTAGGAAAAGACTTAGCTTCATTCAACGCTGATGGCTGTAGCTTTCAATATCCATAAATATCTAGACAGGTGTCTTTCTCCCCCCCACACCTACACAGCTAATGTGCACAACGTCACGATGATCACGATGCTGAACTCCAGCCCATTAGGATACTAATTTAATCTCTAGCATACCCTTATTATAAAACGCCATAATAAGTATTCTGACAGGAAGCTACTACACCTTATTTCCCATCTGATGTGAAGCTCAGTAAGAAAACCTTAAAAACATTCATTAATCTATTGCATATAATACAGATTGTGATACAAATATAAGCCTCCAAACTAGTGCTGACTTCATAATGCTTGTTAGCGCTAAGAAAACCATGTTAACTCCAGTGAGGTGTTATGAAATAAAATGAGTAAGTATATCCGTATTGTTATCTATTGAAGATCACTTAAGTATTCTCTTAGTATTATCATAAATGTGCATAGCACAATTATAGGCATAATAAATCAGGAGAAAGGAAGAAAGACCCAGAAATGTTCTTGAAAATGAAATAAAAAAGCTTCAGAATAAAGATTGGGTGCAGAAGGAAGAAAGACAACCTGCTGTCTCCCCTTCCCAGCAAGACCCAAATAACTGCATTCAAGAAACATAATTTCCCTAAGATATCTGTGGAGGAACCAACAGAAAACATGTCCTGGGGAAAACTGGATGTAAGATGTGGGGATAAAGACTGCAGGATTCTTTCAGTCACAACTTCTTGTTCTGTCAAAAGTTTCTTTATTCATATTATTAAGTAGCATGATCTGCCAAGCAACAGGAGGTCTGGGAAGCTGCGGAAAGGAGGGAAATCTATCTCCTCCTAGCCACTGCTTCCTTCTAAAATGGCATCAAACCTGTGGAAACAGCAGCCGTAGGAATGTTCTTGGAAAGAATCTAAAAGCAGAGAGAAGAGACATTCCACTCAACATGAGTGTTTGAGAGCTGAGTGGGAAAAGTAGTAGTTCATGAGAAAAAAAGAAGAAAAGACAAAAGATATGAGAAAGGATTGAAGGAAGCAAACCAGCAAAATGTGTTATTTATTATGCTTCTCCAGCTACTGCTTGTATGTAGATGACTGGTCCTAGAAAATATATTATATTGCACCGGCTCAGAATACGATGCAGAACATATTGTTGCTACATTTACACACCAGAGGTTATTGCAAAAGGAAAATTTGGTGGATGTGGCATCATGTGGCTGAGAAAGACAGAAAATTGTCATCTGGAGAGAGCCAAAAATTCCCAAGAGACACGTTCCCTAGTATTGCATCTCAGCTTTCCTTATAGTAGTGCAGGTTGACGACAACCCAAATGAACAGCTCTGGCATAATGCCACAATTCAGAGGAAAGCCTGATAGTTGGAGGCACGCTGAAAACACTCTGGGCTTCATTCCACGTTCTGTCAGAGCGCCGCTCGGACGGATGGAGGCATGGGTCTCCCAAGGCTGGTTGTGGATCCCGGTTTCAGTGCTCTCTAGTCCTCGGGCATGCAGCTTTAATTTATAGTATTGGCATGAGATCTTGTAATGACCTCATGGCTGTAAAATACCTGCCGTAACAGAGTACCTCTATCACAGCTTCCCCCTTCCCAAATGGCCCCGGCAACCTTTTTTCCTGATAACATCAGGGACGAGGGACAGAGAGGCAGCTGACCACCTCTAAGCAGGAGAAATCCCCGGCTGGTGTTAACCTTTGCTATACAGTGGTCAGAGTCAATCCTATGGTGAAAAATGTCCACAGCAAAGCAGAGGATGTGCTCCTTTGTGCTATATAAAGGACTCTTGTCCAATCAGGTATTTACTTACGTATCTGTTGTATTTCATTATGCATGTATATTCATGCATGAGAAAAATGGCAAGGTTTGTATTCCACACAAATAAATATTAACTGTTTTAGCATCCCCCCCTTCCCCCCCCCCCCGCCTTTGACTGAGAATAAAGTCATTTTATGCATTCTTTCCTATCCTGGGCATGAAAAAGTAAATGCTGTATTACCCCAACTTAGGTAACCCTTAGGATAATATTTTAAGCAGCAGGAAACTAGGCTATCTGGCTGGGTAGATAATGATATCAGCTGCTTCCTTCCAAAACAACAGGTGCTTTGGCATAAAAATGTATATCATCATACTGAGATGATGACATCAGTTCATACTTCAGCTTAATTATAAACTACCTCCATTAATCCTCAAATAATTAAACATTTTGTGTATGGTGCAAGGTGAAATATAAAAGCAAAAGGTGCCTAGCTGTTCATCACAGGGTTAAAATGGCAGTTTCTAAATCATTTGTACTTGTGTCTGCTTATTTAAATGTAAACTTCAAGCTGATTTTAAGCATTTGTTTATATTTTATTGTTCCAGCCATGAGGTGGGTAAAAATAAATACTGCTAAAATTCAGTGAAAACTTGATGAAATAACTAAGATACACGGATTGAAGTCACATGGAGCATATATATGCATAAATATAATGCAGAAATAACAAAGATGTGCAGGATCAGGCTTTGTATGTACAAGAATAATTGGGGGAGAAGTCATGGTTCATGGCCTAATAGAATAAAGCAAACACCGTTCAGTGTTTGCAGATTTTATGCAAGAAGATCTTAGACTCACATTCATAAGCAGTACATCTGAATAAAACAAACTCTGGGCAAGCAAGCACCATTTATTGAAACAGATAGATTGAGTAACCTTTGTAGAAAAGTATTAATGAAAAGCGATATCAACACAATTGAATTCAGTTCCTTTTTTAAATAGTTCAGTTCATACAGCACGCAGTCACTTGAAACCTATACATTCCCTCCTTACGTTTTTTGGTTGTTAGCACAGTGTGTGTGTACACGTTTGTCACTGTTTCAAAACTGCACAACAGATTGCTCAATTTTTGATTTGATATAAAAATCAGTGGACAGAATTGAGTGAGAGCTGAATTTGTAGGCTAAAAGAGCACAGAAGCACAGCAGATAAAAGACTATGTTCTTCTGCCTTTAACTTTAAAATATAGGACTGACCTTCTTTAAAACAGATGCTATCTTCAGGAGCCAGATGTGTCTCCAAGCAAATTAGTTATAAGAAATACATCCAAGGACATAGCCATTTAAGAATCAATAAATTATGCATTTGTCATTTGTTATTGTGTGAGGCTTACGCTGACATCTTTGACATGAATGAGAGAGTCTCTGTCCACAGTAAGAGCATTAACAATTTAACAGAGGTGGTTTTATACCAAAAGGGAAGTGGTTTGAAGAAATTACTGTTTATCACCATGTACATATACACACCTTAATTATTCATTGCATGTCCACTTACCAGCCTGCTTCATGTTATGTAAGTTGTGCTAGATTAAAAAGTTAGAGCTCCGGCACGTGTCCTCTACTGCTGCCGTTTCTATCCACTTGAACCCGAAACAAAGAGAATGACTCTAACAATTATTTTCTTTTCAGACAATCAAATCAAGAAAGTTTTGTTTATCGGTGGCTCTTTATGAAGAATTCCTACAAAGAAGAGTTTTATTTTTCTGAAAGCAAAAGCCATGGTGAAATTTTTTTTGTGGGTTTAGTTGAAACATTTGGATGACCATATGGAACTCTTAGTGGTGCCATGGGACCACGCAGCTATGAAATCTGATCACTATCTCCCTAGTGACAGCTGGAGCCTTTACACCATCAGAAAATTTTCAGACTTCTAATTTGTCATAACTACCTCCTGTGGAAAGAAAATATGTTATGTAGTTAGATACAAGAATCTGAGACTACAGAACTACACATATCAGCTTCTTTTCCTTTTAGCTTTCAAGCTTCAAATTAATTCCTTGACTGCATCTTATGACTCATTGATGCAAGAAATAAAACATACACACAAAAAGAATACAAAAAACATATGGGGTCTTGTGAAATCAGAGTTAGCTTTTCTGTATGGTTATTGTGGAAGATGACTTATTTTGAAAAACCTACTTATGTAACAAAAGTTGATCCATGCAGTTCAAAGTTTCTTTATATTTAAGCCTTCTCTTCAGTTTTTCTCTCCCCCACTTTGAATGACAATAAAAAAAAATAAAATCTTTGTTTAGCAAACTAAAGTGTAACTTTGCAATGGTTTCCATTATTTTTTAATTTTTAACATGTGCATTCTTTCATCACCACATCAGGCCTGAAAGGGCACAAAATTCAGAGTCACTTTTTATTAGAGGAGCTCAAGGGAGAAGGGGGTGAGAACTCCCTGCCCACTGCAATCACACACCATGACTGTAGAGAAAGAAGTGCTCAGCTGTTCCCAAAAAACAGGAATCCTTTTGGCACTGGGAAACATAGGCATCCGCCAGGCAGTCGCTTTTGAAAATCGTGGGGAATATGCTTATGTATCTCTATGTACCTCTTCATGGTAAAATTTCTTTACTGAAAGAGTGGTTAAACATTGGAACAGGCTGCCCAGGGAAGTGGTTGAGTCACCATCCCTGGAAGTATTTAAAAGACGGGTGGATGAGGCGCTTGGGGACATGGTTTAGTGGGCATGGTGGTGTTGGATTGACGGTTGGACTTGATGATCTTGGAGGTCTCTTCCAACCTTAATGATTCTATGATTCTATGATTCTATGGGGGCAGATAATCTAGCAGAGCTGAGAATCGTGTCTCCATGTTATTTTGTTGTGTAGCCTTGGAGAGGTTTCTGATCTCCCAGGGCATTTTCAGAAGTTTGTGAGACATAGCTCAGTGACTGTGAGCAGGACAAAATGTAAGCATATGTTATCATTTGCTTTTATATGGCCACACTGGTATTTTAGCTAGCTAGACATCAAAAATGTAACCTTATGCTTTGGGCATGGATGCCACTGCTGTTGATTCGTGTTTGTGATGCGTGCAGACAAGAAGTTGAGTATTGTGTAATCCTGTGGACCAGAAGAAGATAACTGCTGGGTTAAGGATCCTAAATGTACCAGTGCTGTTTATGACACTTGAGCTTCCAGCTTAATATGAAAATTGTCATATTTCACATGACAATCTGGCACCAAAGTATATAAAAGTTAAATCTGTTGTGTATATTGGAAAGTTGTTTATTATACAAACAAGTTAAAAAAATGTCGTTGAAGGCCACTATCTTGTACAGGATGGTGTACAGGAGGCTAGATTAGATTAACACACCAATCTCTTATTGCTTTACAGTGTAGGACACCAGAACAGAATTGCCTTGCTAGTTAATGAGCAAAGATGACACTAAGCTTCTAATAAAGGATCCAACTGAATCTTTCTTCCAAGTCTTATAAACATCAATCTCCACTAACATATTTAACCATTTGGGACAGTATGCAAGAAACCTAGAAGTACAAATCAGAGACAACGTAGAGAAATACTGAGATTCTTTATGACTGTTGATTACAGTCAGAAAGCAAAACTAAGGTAGGTCCTAATTAAATGCAGACTCATTTAAAGGAGAACTGGAACAAGGGAGATTGCACAGCCCATGTGACAAAAAAGGCAACACCGGATAAAAGGCACTTACTGTTCCAGTATGAGCAGTACAAGACAATGTTAGGAAGATATTTGCTTACATTACTAGAAATGATAAAAGACTTTCCATTAAAAAACGATGAGGAAAAACTGTGCATAACCCTAGGAGAAAGGAAAGAGACGGCAGGGATAGAATCATGCTATGTAACAACCTGCCACCAACTTAGAAATGGACAATAATGACAAATGGACACAGGGGATAAAACCCCAAACACACTGTGAAGCGTTATCTTGGGCAGATGCATGATGTGTTGTATTTATTGCTGACAGTTACCCAAGGTTTCTGCTTTTTTACACATTGACAGCATTTGTACAGCATGGCATGCCAATAAAATATTTTGATTTGGAGCTGAGCACTGTCATTGTTTTCTTCTTTCCTTAGGAAACAAACCGTGACGTGTAGGTTTAGGTGGAAGCTTGTGTTTCATCACATCTTGTCCCTCTGTATCCTGTTGTTGCAAAGCTTCCTTTTAGCACCGGTGCATTCCCAGCCACCCTGGAGCCCTGATGCATATCACCTATGCCATCTTTTAAGGCATGTGAAGTACCAAGAGAGGAAGGGTTTGTAAAAAGAAGAGAGTGTGCAGACCATGCACACTTACTACTAAACATTTATCATTTCCATAGCTGCAACTATAGCTAAGCATTTAGCAGGCTTAATTAATGCATTATTAAAGGAGTCTTAGGTCCAAACTGAGCTTAACTTGGCTCTGAAACACAGCTGTTGTGGTCTCCTGAAGTCCTTGTGTGTCAATCATAGAATCATAGAATCATAGAATCATTAAGGGTGGAAAAGACCTCTAAGATCGTCGAGTCCAACCGTCAACCCAACACCACCATGCCCACTAAACCATGTCCCTAAGCGCCTCACCTACACGTCTTTTAAATACCTCCAGGGATGGTGAC
>NW_008824403.1:676273-699085 GCF_000699105.1 Pygoscelis adeliae | reverse complement strand
CTAGCTCCTCCGCCAGCTCCCTCAGCACTCTCGGGTGGATCCCATCCGGCCCCATAGACTTGTGAGCATCCAGGTGGCATAGCAGGTCGTTGACTGCTTCCTTTTGGATTATGGGGGGTTCACCCTGCTCGCCATCCCTGTCTTCCAGCTCAGGGGGCCGAGTACCCTGAGGATAACCGGTCTGCCTGTTAAAGACTGAGGCAAAGAAGGCATTAAGTACCTCAGCCTTTTCCTCATCCTCGGTGACAATGTTCCCCCCCGCATCCAATAAAGGATGGAGATTCTCCTTGGCTCTCTTCTTGTCATTAATGTATTTGTAAAAACTTTTTTTGTTGTCTTTAACGACAGCGGCCAGATTGTGTTCTAGCTGGGCTTTTGCCTTTCTCATTTCCTCTCTGCACGACCTAACGAGATCCCAGCCTAACATAAAATCAGTCTGTTGTCTCTCTCTTGGTTTGCACCATCTCCCATTGTCTCAGGCTTGGTCCTAAGTAGACAGAGTTATAATAATATTTTTTGCCGAATTATATGCTGAATTTTGCTTGCAAACAGAGATCAAATATGGGCTCATTTCATCATGTTGGGTTCTTTCCTATCTTTAGTATGCTGGGTTTTTTCCCAATCAGAATTTTTGTTACATCTTTTTAAATGCTTGATAGGATTTTTATCTCGGTCTTATGCATATTTACATCCCCAGAGCCAGATTTTAAGGTGCTGTGACGTGGTGCTGTGTCCCAAGGTGGACTTTAGTCAGCTCATTGAAGCTGAGGATTTGGTCTTTCTCTCTTTTATCCAAACCTGTTTCATAAGAATATGAAAAACTGCTGGACCCCAGTTTACCACTGTTTTTTCCAACTACAGGCAGACCTAAATTTAAAATAGGACCCTGTTTAAATGCAATAGGGTGGAAAGAGTCACTGAAGAGCAGTACTGGCGCATCTGCTTTTAAGAAATACTTTCCTTAATCCCAAGCTGTCTGTAATAAATGGACCTACACTGATTTATAGCATCTCTATATATTGTCTGTTATGTCACCTTTTCTTTAAGTACCTATGTAATTGCTAAAAAGCACAAAGCTGAATCAAGCTCCTTTTTTCCTAATCATTAAAAGGGGACATCACCCAAATGAGTACAAATGTTCAGTGTTCTTCAGTGAACCTTATAACAACAAAAGGGGGTTGAATTTTGTAGTTACTGAGGGACTGAGGGAGTTTAATTACATGGAGCAAAAGATTCCTGGAAAAGTAGTTAAAATCTATGAGACCCATTCTGGCTAAATTCCTGGTGCACTCAGCGAGCTGAATGAAAACTGTTATAATATTATTTAATTAATGCTGAACTGCATAATGATTGGCCTTAGCTCTCTAATTACTACTGGTAGTAGCTCTTCAAATTTTGATTAGTGGAGAGGTGAATCACTATCTTTGATGTGGTGAGGTAGCTTCTGCCGCAAATTAAAACAGGGTAGTGAGGCTATAGATTAATTGTGGGTATGTGGAGCAATTAGGACAGTCTACCTCACCCTGTTTTCTGTCTGAAGTTTATTGCCTGTGGTAAAGGTCATAGAAATCAAACCTGAATTGCACCATTTTTGGATGAGACCTGTATATATTTAAATGCACTGTTTTGGGGAAAATCTTTAGTCATTCTGATTCAAAACATGTTAGATGTCATTTTCTTCCTTGCCATTAGAAAGAGCAAGTACCAGAAAGCAATCTGCTGCTGGGGAGGGGCTGGGGAGGCTCCTTGGGCCACACAGCAAATAGTAGCACCCATCTGGATAGCAGTTGCTGGGGGCTGTCGTGGGGAGATATTAGTTTTGACTAAATTTTTATTCTTGCAAGTGTGTAAAGCTGTTTGATAGGAAGTTAACCAATGACTTCCAGAAACTGCACTCCCCAAAGCAGTTGCCGCAGGACTCGTCGAGAGCTTTGCTGGACGGGGAGACCTCGGTCACCCTCCCGAAGCTGCGAGGTGCCACCGGCACAGACTGTATCTGTGAGGTGCTTTGCAAAGGTTTAATCTTGCTTAGATATGAACCTGAGCCAAAACATAGAACAAACACCGTGCTCTGCTGTGAGATTTTAGTAACTTTTGTTAATCTTTGTGACAAGTGATTTTTCCTAATCAAGTCAGTGCCAGAGAATATGGCTTCCTTTTTTTTGTAGTTTTCTCTCTATGCTGTGTTATCATGTACTGGATGAACAATCTGGAATAATGGGAAAAAAGCTAATTAAAAAAAATATATTATTGCCATTACTTTCTGTTCCTCTAATATGATTATGAATGAAAACAATGTGATTTAAAGAGATTGTAATGCATTAATTTTTTTGATGCTCTACCATCTCGTCGTCTGCTCCGTATGTGCTGCTCAGATTTCATCTGCTGCCTGAATTTAGGGTTTGGGCTTGTTTTTTTTTCCCCTATTTATCTTGTCTTCCCTTATCAATCCTGATTTACTTCTTTCTCTGCGTACTTTGCTCCTATCCTGTGACTTACTGTCATTTCTTGCCCTGATTTGTTAGTGGGAGCATGAGAAAATAGTTTTTACTGAAGCTGCTAAATATGTCTCTCATTTATTCAGCTGGTGGGAGAGAGAGAAGAAGGAATGAGGTTCAGCAAAGTAGCCTTTGTAACCACAAGATTGTTTGCACTTTGCTGCCGGAACATGCTGAGACTTGAAGCCTTTGTATGATTTTTATAAGTAGAGAGGCTGTAATTGAACTTTCTTACTAGACATTAAGAAAAAAAAAAGATTAAAATATTTATTTTCTTCTCTTTTATACATGCAGACAAAAACCAGTTTTTGAAATCATGTGAGTGGGTGCAATTATATAAACCTCTGTGCAAATAATGAGACCCCTGTGAACAATTTTAAAGAGAAAGCAAAAGCAGCCTTTTGCATATTCATTTCAGGGAAAAGCAAACTGGCTGAAACTTTTTACCTGAGAGCTTCACTTACCTATGTGAAAAACTGCTGTCTCGATGTTCATTTCTGATGGGTGTATAAAGCTGAAACTCAGGTCTAAATAGCGCAAGATTTAGGCAAAAATGAGACACCCTGCTTCCGTGTCTTGAGTTTGTCTCTGCTTTTAATGAATAAAAAGTATAGACAACCGTTTAGAAAAACAGATATCCTCAAGCACTTTTTCGAATAAAGCTATCTTCTTTAAATCACAAAAAAGGAAATGATCTACTTTGTCACTTATGTTCAAGCACATGCTTTTATAAATAAAAGTGAGAACTTCATAAACCCGACAACACCAACATAACCAGTGCATAGAGCTTCGCCTGCATCAAACTACCAGCGCAAAAATAACTGGAAAAGAGCCAAAACTATATTATAGGAGCTGTTGCCATCTCAGTGGTCCTAGAAATGAAAAGGCGTGAAAGCAGGTGAAAATAATTGAAAATGACCATATGAAGAAATTTATAGGTTTGTATATTTATATATAAAATATATTTATACATAAAAGTATATTTATATAAATATGAGTAGAAAACACCATATAGCAGTAGGAAATGTGCCATCAAAGAAGTGGAAAGAAATAGAAACTAGGAGACCTTATTTCTGGGTGGTTCTGCAAGGGTACAATGACCAGCGCCTGCAGGTTAGCACAGGGAAAAGGAACTCAGGTCTGTACCCGTAAAGACCCTTGTTTTGTACTGAAATAATGTATGACAGAAGAGATGCCTGTTATAACCATTAATCTGGTTCAATTTTATTACAATTTATAGCCCATGAGAACAAAATAAGTCTATTGAAGTATACGACAGCAGCAGTACATGAGTTCGTGCTTGAAAATATTATTCTCAATGTTGGGACATCTGGGCAGCCAGACCTAATCGTATTTCTTTACTCTGCCAGAACTAGAGCATCTGACATCGGAGTTATTTGTTCAGACATTTCTAAATAGATAGTGCCAGATAACTAACTGTAATCAAAATCTTTCCTTTTTCTGACACGATTTGGATGTGTCTCCAGTCCTAAAAACCCTGTCATTGTTCAAAAAAAGAAGAAAAAAGAGAGAAAGAAAAAGAAAAAAAGACATGTTAAGCGTGAACAAGAGCCCCCCAGCCGGATTTCCTGCCCCACTTTTGATCCTTTTGTGCTGCCTGAGAGGTGCAAAGGAGCTGGCATCTGTTTACAGCTGCTGGGTGGAGGATCCTCCAGAGGCGGGGAGGTCCTGCTGGAGCTGGGTCCCGCTCCGCACCAGCTGCCAAACGGCAAAGGCCACGGCGTGGGCAAGGCAGGTTTCTGCTGACCAAAGCCTCATCTTGCCTTCCGCTCTCACTGCCCCTGCGGTGGGCAGGGGGCTGAAACGTCCGGCGAGTCAGCAATGTGTAACTGCACACCTTTCCCCTGGTCCTGCGTGGGGTGGGCTGCCCCGTAAATGCTGATGGGTTTCACAGGCTGCCTATCTGCTGTACCACTTACTTTTAGGCACTTTCTGGTTTTAGGCCGTATTCTCCAGTCCGTTTGTCTTATCGCACTTTATATTTTCCTGAGAGAATTTAATGGAGTGTGGGAGTTGTCATAATAATCTCCCCGGTTCCACATTTATTTTCCTTAGTTTGCAGGAATGTTAAGGCCAACAGAGAGAGAACAGAATTTGGTCTATTTAAATAATGCTTAGTATAGATCAAGTTTTGATGCACATGGAAAGGAAAGAGTAAAAAGACCTGTGAAAACCAAGCAAAATAAAGCCTCGCAGAGCACTGCCTGCTCCGCAGCCTCGCCACATGTTGCTGATACTTTATGGCCAGTTGTCCAACTCTAGTTTTCACTTTTAGAAGGCCCATAAATAAGAGTTAATTCTGTGGCATTCACCCTACTCTTAGAAGTTTATTGCCCCACCAGAGTGTAATACAGGTTTAATGTGATTTTCATCTTTGTTAGCAGTATTGGAAATAGTTTCTGATTTATGGTTTTCCAGGATGGACTATCCAGAGATATGCGAGTTAGCTCTCTAAAACCATTTTGCAATGTCATTCAAGGTGGATTGACAAATTTTGGACTTAATTTTTTCAAAGTTTGAATAGTGCAAAACTTTTTTTTAAAGTTTCTTAGTAAGATATGCTCATTTTTCAACCCGTTCTAGTATTTATTCACATTCAAAACATCCATCTGTTTTGAAGAAAAATGTAAAGTGAAAATGAAATGTTTTCCTTTTTTGAAAAGCTCCATTACCCTAACTGTTTTTATTACTGGTGAGAATTTTTCACTCAGCTTCCTACACTTTGGGTTGGACCCGTGCCAGAGCCCACTTCTACATGTAATACATACCGTGAGTATGCAGGATAGCCCGCTAATTAATCAAGAATCAGGGAGATGTTGCAGTTGGACTTCCTTCATGGAAAAGGAGTCGGCAGCAGAGACGTCTCCTGAAGCTGGTTCAAAGGAGGCTTCTAGACTATGGAATTGGAGGGAGAAAGAGGCACCTTCATAGCTTTCATACTGAACAGAAGGTCTTGTGATGTATGGAGCTGTGTGTGATGGTGATGTTCCCTGTGGCTTGTTTTCTGGTTACAGATTAATTTGCTTTATGTTCATCTGTCTGGCATGTGACAGTTAATTCATTTTCTCCTCAAACACAGGCTAAAATTCTGCCATATGACCTCGGGTGAAATCCTGAACCAAATGAGGTGAAGAAGAGCCTTGCCATTAACTTCGGTGAGATCAGGATTTAATCCTTATTCTTTACCTCTTTGGGGCTGAGCTTCATCATGACTGACCTACAGCTACATCCACCTCAATTTCAGTGGGATACAGAGCAAAAGTCAACTAAGAATTCAATGTGTAAAGATTTGTAGTCTACACTCACTTAATAATGGTTATATGAAAATTATAGTCAGTTCCCAGACATTTTGCAAAAGTCTATGTTTAGTGCTTTAGAATGTAAATATATTATTCAATGATATTTTGTCTTTGGAGGGGAAAAACAAGATAAAATTCATTTTAAAAGGGGTATGTTGGGGTACAAAAAAGAGCGGAGGGTAGGGAGAGATAAAAGCTGTGTTAACTCAATTGATACTTTACAAGATATTTCAAATTGGCCCAAGAACTTTAGACTAATCAGGTCACAACTGGGCCCTTTTCTATGAATAGCCTTTTTAGGCAAATTACAATCAAATCTCTCTGGTTTATTATAACTGAGGAGATAGCACATTCTGTAAATGAAGGTGGTAGGGTAATAATCTACATTTTTTTAGCATTAAGTAACCATGCCTATCTTAATTACACTAAAAATCTTCTTGCAACTGAAGACAGGTTGGCTTAATTAACCAGCAATTAAAACAAGTGAAACTATCTTAGGGAGGTGACACTTGGCTATCTGACAGATGTAATAAACCTGTGAGATCCTTCCATCCTTGCAGCCTTTATACAGGAACCTTGAAACATGGAATGGGTGTACTGACTAGGTAAATTGTAAGTGAATTTTTCTTTATATAATACAATATTTTTAGCCTTTTTTTTTTTTTAAGAGGATGAGAGGGAGTAACATGGTACTAATAGGATAATGCAGGGATCAACATTGTGTTTTCATCTTCAGTAATGACTAGGAAGAATGAGCATCTAACACTTTAATGAAATTTGCAGGTAAGCCTACAAAACCCAGAGACTTTTCTTAAAAAAACAAAACTTCACCCCCCCCCAAAAAAAAAAGATCTGAAACAGGTATGCAGGTGCTCGGGGAGGAGGGGAATCCTAAGGAGCACTTCTTCTGAAAGAGATGGGGAGATTTGAGAGAACATGAGGCATAAGTTTGTAGGTGATGTGGCAGTGAAGATCTGGAGGATTATAGGACAGTGGATCTTCTCTTGCAGTGGCCCTGTACGTGCTGCTGGAGTGAGTCTGCACTCTTGGAGATATACTTTACGGAAAGGGACGGTTCAGGGAGTTAGTGCAGCTGGTTTTAAAGCTGTTAATAAAGTTCAAATAAAGTGTAAAGCTCAGTGCTTGCAGCATTTGGTTAATGCTAGGCCATTCCAGCATTTTACAAATAAAGTATGCCCTGTTCAGGATTTCCAACACAAAGCAACACAGCATGAACCAGAGCAGGGAACACATTCCAGATGACTTTAAAAAAAAATGAAAAATAGCATGGTAAGCAAAGATGAGACTATGACTAATCAAATTGGCTAGTGGAGACTCTCTTATACTGCGTTAAGTATTGAAATATTATGTACCAAAAGAAAGTTGGCAGGGCTGAATTAGTAAGAATGAGTCATTTATTAAAACTCTCAGGATGAGGAGGTAAGGCAAAGGGATATAGGGTGAATGGAGCATAAAAATTTTTATGAAAATGCAATTAATCTTAAGACTGGAAAAGGACAGCAGAGCCTTCTGTTTATAACTTCTGCCTTGCTACTGTGGATCAAGATACTTTATCCTGCAATTTTTTTCTAAATCAGTAGGAGAAAAATGAACCAGGTCTCCCAAAATGATAAAAGTGGCTTTAAAATCTTGAAATATAAATAAGTGTTATATGATTCCCTTGGTATTTTTGTTTTCTGATTTTGGACTTTACAAATGTAATTTTCAGAGTGGGTACTAATCCTGCCATTGTGAACTGGTGAATCAAATAAACTGAAGCCAGGAAGCTGACAATACCGAGGCAGTGGTGAACAAGCTATCAACAAATTAACTCCTCTGATCTCCCTCTTAATTGTGATAATAATGGGCTCACAGTGAAAGACTAATAAGTAAGTGATAAAGAGATTTGCAGTAACATAAATAGGAGAGTGAAACATAAGGATGACACCAAGCAGTGGTCCCTGGCAGCCTGTGCCGATGGAAAAGCTGGTTGTGCTGATGCTCCCCTCCTGCTGGGGCTCCTCTGGAGTCTGCAGGTGCTAGTCTAAAGTAGCCCCCCCTAAAACGTGTACAGTGGTGCGACTGGGCTCCTAGCACTAACTGATGCGGTCTACAGGTGTGATTTTGATGTGTTTTGATATTCGGTAATTTAGACATAGCCACTGTCAGCTAAAAGTGTTTAGTACTACCAAAAATGTGGGGATCTGGGCTATTTTGCCTCCAAGACTGAGTCTTGGCTATTTCTGCAAGTACTGCTGTAGATAATATTTCAGATTATTAGGCAAGGAATTGAGAAATTGATACTGGATGAGGTCTGCTATCATCTGTGTAATAGTGCAGCATCCCGCCTTTTAAAAGTGGGCAAGACTGAGTACTTTCAAAGAGGGCGACCTGCATTAGACAGTGATGGATCATTCTCCAGATTTTTTCTTTTTTTCCAAATCTCTCTAAGGGTTTTTATTGCATATGATTAAGAGACAGGAATATCACATACTTTTGATCTGCAGGTAAATGGATTGGAGTTTTAAAGGAAACCAGCTTAAACACTAGGACCCTACGCTGTAGGATGCTGTTCTTTGATTCTCAGCCTATTTTTAGTATTTAGGGAAGCAAAAAAATGAAAGGATTGAACTCCAGCCCCAGAGAGAGAGAGAGAATATACTGCTTTGTCCAATCTATTCTGTGCAACTCAATTAACAATATAACAATATATTTCACCTGTCAGAAATGTTTATCTTCTTACTAATTAGCAGATCAACACCACATTTTCAAAGGAATTATAGCTCATAAAAATGTTTACATCCACAGATGCCCTGTGCAGATTGCATCACTTAGTCTTGTTGGGAGATAGGTTAAGTGTAGAACAAGGGAACATGATAATGTTGCTTTCTCCACTCTTTTCACTCATTGCCTCCCTCTCTGCAGTCTTTCTTTTGTTTCCAGTTGCTGGAAATTTGATAAGGTGGAGCGAACTGCTGCAGTAGGCCTTGCCCTTACCCTCTTTGTTTCTGCTAGCCTTAATTAACCTCTCCCTAGGTTCACCAAATTTGTGATTAGAATTTTTTTTTGTAAGTTGGGCTTATGCTCAGTAAGCAGGTTTTCTCATAGCTCTACTTGAAACCCCATTATTACCATTTTGAATGCTGCACTGTTTGTTCTAGAAACCCATCTTAGTAATTTATCCCATATCTCTATTTTCCCCTCATGGAAAATACAATTATTTTAATTCTTCTAATTGTTTTTCATTTCCTACACTCCAAATTTGTCTCTTCCCCCCAGGCATCTCTTCATCTTAGATCAGTGACTGGAAAGGCCTTTTTGGCTCTTTAATTCCTTATCTCTATTCCAAATGGACTAATATTGTACAGTGTTCAATAAAAAAATAATTTAATTTGTTATTTCTTTCATCATGCGGTTGCAAAATTGGCAGGCATTTAAGATGATTCTTTAGTTTTGGGGGTGCTAAGTATGTCTCAAGTTGAGATGTCAGTTTTAATGGAAAGTTATGTGAAACTCTGGGTAAGAATGAGCATTTGAATAGTTACACAGGTATAGACCTGCACTGTTGTTCAGTCCCGCGTACAACAGAAAATGTAGAGCCTTCCTTGCTTTGTGCAGGAATAATTATCATGTTGTTTCACAGCTCCCATGGAGAGCGATGCACAGTGAATCAGAGCATTATATTCTCTCTTTCTTGATTCTTTTAGTTATTTTGCTTAATCTTGTGTAATAGCCAATTAACTTGATTTGCCTTCAGAGCTGTGGAAAAGTATAAATAAACCTGGCAGAAGAGTGAGGTGGGAAGAAGCACAGAGGCTGGAGTCACGGAGACGCCCTGTGTGAGCAACAGGAAATCAATTGCCATATGGTCAGTTATAAATAGGGCCATCACGCAGCCTCGTCGCCTTTGACACGTCCAGGTTCTCTGCTCAAGACTTCTGTTTGCAGATTTTCTTACCTTTGCTCACCCCAGCTAGCTTTTTTAGGCAGAGCAGGCAAAAGTTTTGTTGGAGGTTCTGGAACCGGCCGCTCTCCTCCTGCGGCTGGGGGTAAGGGTGAACTGCTTACCGCGGGGAGAGACGTTAGCCTGGTGGTGGGACAGGGCAGGAGAGGACCATCACCTGAAAAAGGGATGGAGGCCTTGGGTAGAGTCTCCCAGAAAGGCCATGTTTCCTTAGAAATGTCATCTTTTTTCTTCTGGAAATCTTTTCTTGTTGGAAATTTTTGTTCATGGTTGCCAAACCAGGGTTTTAGCAGTCCAGCTGGACTGCTGTGTCTGCAGGTGTGTCTCTGTCTGAAAAAATGCAACAGTTGCACTTGGGCAAGTGATATGGAGGGAGATGGTGTGAGTCGCATCCTCACACAGGCCTGGGGACCCAGAGATGGGGCTAGTGCCGATGTGCAAGGTGATGCTTCCAGCCAGGGAGCTCTGCTCCTGGCAACTGTATCTTCCATGTGCTTTCCCTGGCATCTTCTTTGCTTCTTTTCAAGGTAGAGTAGTCCTGCTTAAGGTGGAGAGATGAGATATTGTGAGTCAAAGCGAAAGAAAAAAGAATGATAATCATGCGGTAAACACACAGGTCAGAAATTATGATCTTGTTTTTGTCCTTAGAAACCCTCGGTGCTGCGAGGCAACCGAGCAGGTTTTCAGGATCACAGCACAGATTGAGTTAACTGTATTTGCTTGGGTCCTTTGTGTATGCGCTGTTGCATTTGGCACCTGTGAGCACGGCTAAGTGACTAGCTTAGTGGGCAGGACATTTAGGTGTGGTTCTGGGTCATAGAAAAATGTAATAAACCCTGACACCTTACAGCTTTTTTGTGCATTCTCTATTTTCTATATAGCCCTGGTCTCATTTTTTCTTTGGCTCACACGTGACTTTGCTGGTTGATTAACTGAGTATCTGGATGTCAGAGACACTTTTGAGTACTCTCACACGAATGGTCAGAGTCCTACTTTCTATCTGCCTGCAGATGAGGCAAGCTCTGGCTTTGTTTTTGTTGAGTGTCTTGAAATGCAATCCCTGCTCAGAGACTTGAAATGGAATTACACCCACTATATCATCCAAATTTGTCATATATAAATATAGATGTTGAGATGATTAAACACATTAGCAATTTTCAGTGGTTCTTTAATTCCATCATTCATTATTTTTATTTGATGAACCTCTTTCTTATGAAACTTATTAAAATGTTGGTATAAATCTATTCCAAATTCCCTTGATGACTATGTTTATACAAAATGATATACATAATGATCTGCTTTTGAGACTGCATTAGAAATGTGCATTGGCTTTTCAGTTTGTAAGAGGCTGTGTATCACTCCCATAAGGAATAATGACTAAGATTTTCTTTTTACATTAGGGAGCTGCAGGCACTCAGCCATGGACTCTACCTCGGTCTGAGTCTCACCCAGCGCTTCCTAAAGACTCCCATGGTGTCATTAAAAGTTGGGTTAGATCCTGCAGCAGTACCTGCAGGCAACCCTCCCTTAAGCAGATCAGAGAGCGCTAGACATGAAAGGAGACATAATGGGTAGGATCTATTCACCGAATTCTTGTTGTCCAGAAGTTATAACTTTAACTGAAACCATCATTTAAGTGCCCGTGTAATCACTGGACAGGTACTTTCAGCAGCTGATCTTTTATCTTCCTTTCAGTACAAGCTCCTTCTGAGGTTGCCTTGCTCCCTCCATTGATTCTAAAGAGAGCCTAGATAACTATTTGAGATTAAACACCTAAGTAATTAGACAATTATGGTAAAATGAGTTGAATCCCTCCCTGAGGGATTTTGCAGCTCTGTTGACCTTCATCAGTTGGGCTCTGACACTAGTTAGAGATACGGACTTCACCCTGTCTTTTGGTTTACATATTTAGCCTTAAAAACCCCCTGAATTTGGCTTCTCTTTCACTTTTACAGTCTCATGAAAGGCACTTGGCTTTCAGATATTTGCTGAGCAATATAATGAAGTGTGCAATTACATCTCAGATTGAATTTAAATAGTAAATAATGAAAAAAAATCATTGATATCAATGGGTAAATGCTTCACGTCCCATTTTATTTATTTATAATCAAAACCTCATCTTTCTGAAAACAAACACACAGCTGCCTAAAAGCTTCCTTTAAAGTGGAAGATCATGGAAAGTATGTATACTTCTTTTTTTTTTCCCCATAGCCTTCAGAGATCTGCTGAGCTAGAAGTTATGTCTTTGTCTTTAATGGTACTTTATTTTTCTTCCATTAATTTTGTCTAAATTCCGTCTTAGAGCCATAAAAACTTCTGGCACCTGCAGCACAGTGTGGCATGAAATTGTGTAATTTGATCTACTCCCCAAATAAATTATTTATAACCATATCTTTGGTGACCTGTTGTGGTTTAACCCGGCAGGCAGCTAAACACCACACAGCCATTCGCTCACTCCCAACTGCCCCAGTGGGATGGGGGAGAGAATCGGGGGATGGGGGAAGTAAAATTTGTGGGTTGAGATGGACAGTTTAATAGGACAGAAAAGGAAGGGAAAAGAATAATGATGATGATAAAAGAATATACAAAATAAGTGATGCATAATGCAGTTGCTCACCACCCGCTGACCGATATCCAGCCAGTCCCCGAGCAGCGGGCGCCGCCCCCTCCCGGCCAGCTTTCCCCAGTTTATGTACTGAGCATGACGTCCCATGGTATGGAATGTCCCTCTGGCCAGTTTGGGTCAGCTGTCCTGGGGCCTGTGCCCCCTCCCAGCTTCTCGCTGGCAGGGCATGAGAAGCAGAGAAGTCCTTGACTAGTGTAAGCACTGCTCAGCAACAACTAAAACATCGGTGTGTTATCAAGGTTATTCCCATACTAAATCCAAAACACGGCACTGTACCAGCTACTAGGAAGAAATTAACTCTATCCCAGCTGAAACCAGGACACAACCCCACTTTGACCAAGTCTATCAGAAAGCTCGTTCTGTGTAATTAGCAAGATGGAAACATCAGTCATAATGGACCCATTATACAGCAGAGGTACAATGCTGGTGGTATGTCTTTCTGATTCGTGACACTGAACTTGTTTGTTTTACAGTCAGTGAGGTATTCTCTACAAAATTTCTAAAATTTACTGTGGAACAATATGCTTTGATTCAAGTGCATTTGGTTTGTCCAACAAAAGTAATTTTTATTTTGACTCTTAACAAAATATTTATAAATGTCTGCATTAGAAGAATCATTTAGTAATCCTGCGAACAAGATACTCATCTTTTAGACCATCAGGTTTTTAAAGTGAGAGAGTGATGTCTTTTCTTTTGCTATTACGTCAGCTATTGTGCCATCACATTAGTAATGCTGACAACTCATATGGTCTGGCTGACCCCACCTTCTTAAGAAAAAGGATGTGCTATTAATTTAATGTCTTGCTGCTGTAAAGTTACTAAGGAGTATCCAGGAAAAAATTTCTTTTCCTGGTAATGAAGTGTTTTTTATCTACCTATGCTAATCCTTTCCCTCCCTCTCTCATCTCCCCTTCCTTCTGGCCATAAATAGGAAAAAAAATCCTTGTTGCAATGTCTGACTTCTGTATAGAGTTGTATGGGGCTTTTTTGTTTGGTTTTATTTTCTTTCCTGTCTCGTAAGGAAGTGTAGATGAGGAGGCAGATCATTCATAACATAAACTCAAAGGAGTAAGCTAAATCAATACTAACACCATTATATCAATATAGCTGAAAAAACGTGAAGGTTCTGCTTTAATAATAGCTTTCTTAAATCCATGTAATTAAAATGGAGCAAAAGCTGTATGTTTCCTTGAGGCCACAAGTGGTATATAGGAATTAGGAAAAACAAGTGCCACTCAGACTTTTATTAAACCCTATATTTTCATTTTTCTACTTGGATTTTAGTGTTACTGATTTCTAGGTGGAAATATATATATATATTTCTTTCTTGAATTCAATTGTCTTGTGTTTTGTTTTACGTTGTTCTTCTAAACATGCCTACATAGGCATTTACAAACACCCCCAAGCTTTGGGTGAGAATGGATTGAATGAGGATTACTTAGTGGGTCTTATATAAAAATGAACGTTCTTAAAATATCCACCTTGAAAAAACAAAAGCTCTTTCTCCTGGGAGTATTGTCTCTAATTATTCATAATTAATAAATAAACAAAGAACTGTGTAGTTCTACAGCAAGTAGTCATTAAAAGGCTCTTAGAACTAAAAAGACTTCCTGGTCAGAAAGCAGATACCCAGCTGTGCTAAAAGAATGTGGGACTGAATCCAGAAAGCTCTACAGAGTCTTTTTTGGTGTTTCTGAGTTCAAGAGAGATCATTTAGGACTGGAACAGCACTTTTTAAATGGTTTGAAGCACACAGAGTTTCACCCAAGCAATCCAACTTGATCCCAAACTCTTAGGGTGAAGCTCCTGATTTTAAGGCATCAAGTGGAAGATGCCTTGGCGTAGGCTTTGATTAAGAACAGTCCTTTGTGGTTTGGGGAAGGAGAGATTGTGCGTGGCTGGGGCTGTGGGTAGCAGTGTAGGCTGGAGGAATTCTCTGGGTATTTATGCAGTTAGATTTTCAGAGAGGACTTGACAAAATGCAGACGAAGGTGGCTAGAGACCACATGCCAACGCATGCAGAGTGTGCGCCGTGTTGCCTGGCACTGCTGGACAAACGCAGCCTCCATGGGAGGCAGGAGAGCAAACCTATTTTTCCTTCTGTTGGTGGGTTGTAATGCCAAGAAAAAGCTTTCTTCTGTACTTACTCTGGCTGGAAGTGTGTCACAGCAATACGTGGATAGCGGTCTTATGCTCTCCCTGCGAGAGGCTGCCCGTTCCTGGGGCATCCCTGTGGCAGTATAGCTCACGGGTTCCCCCTCTCCCCGGGGCTGTGACTGGCTCGGGCTGCCCTGTCCTCTTCCAACAGAACCTCTGGGGAGCCCAGATTTTCTGTGTGTTCTCATGATTTGCTGTAAATGTGCCCTGTTTTGTTATAGTTTCCTCGGCTTGCAGAACCACCCCTCAGCTGTAATCAGCTCAGTGTTGCCAAACAACTGGAATAAAGGATTACTCAGATTCCTGTCCCTGCAGAATAATAACTGTTAGCTTATTTGCTTCTGTACTGGACCTTCCACCCCCTACACAGCACGGTGGAGGACAAAGTTTTTCTTTATTGATTCAGACGCTACTGTTTTCTTTTTTGGATTGTTATATTGAACACTCCCTTGATATTTTTTGCTTTGTTATTTCTTATTTCCACAATAAATAACCCCTTGGGATTTCTGTAAAAACAGCCCATGTAACAGGCAAAGAAAAGCCCTTGTAAAAGGCATAGGAACCATTTAGTTAAGCAACGTACCTTTTGGCCTGAAAGATCTTGCTTTCTTTAGAGCATCTTTTTCCTCTTTCACTTGGGTTGTGCTCAAACAAGAACACTGAACTCTAAAGTGTCATTTTCAGTTCAGGTGCCAAGAAAAGTTTGTCCCAGCATTACATTGTTACAAAGAACATTAAGAAAGCCAAACAAAGAATGTAGAAATAAAAATTAAACATGCGGCATATCAAGTACTTGAGCACCCTGAAAAGAAAATATAGGTTCTCTACTCTGAAGGGAGAGCCCTGGCAGACTGCAGGCTCCACTCTTGTGTTTTTTCTTTCCCTTGTCCTAGACTTTATATATTCCCCCTCCCCGAGCAGTCATTTAATCAGGCAGAGTGGAGACTGATGCACTTTTGAGCCACCAGCAATTAAATAGAGCCATCTTGTAGGAATAAGGATAGGTATCCATTGAATGCAAGAAGGAATTGAACTTTTGTGCTAGTTAAGACCAAGGTTTAGAACATGCTGGACAAGAATCTGTAGTAAATCCAGAAAAGACTTTTTTTCCTGGGAAAGTACTGAGCGGTGTGCAGTACTGCTTCCAGTCTGATATCCGTAAACAGTCATAACAAAAAAAAAATATACATGAAAAGAGAATAGTGGAGGAAGTCAGGGATGACATTTCAAACACTGGAAGTTTTTTTCCTTTTCTTTTAAAAGAGATCTTTAACATAGAACTACTCGACCTTTGCTTGCGAACAATGTCATTATACATCCTAGACCCACACCTGTTGAGAGGAATTTATTAGTACTTATGGAAAGAAAAATGAGGAGCTGAAGGTGTTGACCTCTCTTATTAAAACTGACTTACTGGTGTTTGCACCACCTGTTGCTGCAGTGTTTAATCAGTCTTTTTAGATTGGAGTAGGTACGAGATTAGTACCAGATGTTTCCAAACTTTGCAGTTATTCCAGTCTTTAAATCAGGGCTCCTTTAGAAATCGTTAAAAAACATAGCTCAGTACCTTCAACTCTGCTAAGTTTTGAGGAGGAGAAAATTTACAAGTTACTGTCTTCTCACATAATCAAGGAAGACGAATTGTCAAATAGATCAGAAGGATCTTCTTTTGAGCTTGGCTATTTATACACGATAGTCCTCCTCAGGAAAGCAGTGACATGGTAGGATGATGAGTCTAAAAACTCAACAGAGGAAATGCATGTAAGCACAAAAGGTCAACTTCTCTTAATAGTTTCAAAGAGAAAAACCTTGTCACAGATGGTGAAGAAAGACAGACAAGATTTAAGAGTGTGGTTTAACCAGGCTGCATATGTGTTAACTTAACATCTCTGAGAATCGAACTTGTTCGTTCAAGTCAAGCGTACTTCCACAATCTGTCCTGCATGAGGGAGGTCCCTCTTCCCAGCCCTTAACTGGTCCCAGAATCACTGCTGCGAGCCCAAGTGCTTCCTCCTGTGGGAAGGGGAGCGTGGGGGGACAGCGTGGCTCTGACAGACAGACACCCCTTCCTCACCATCCTCAGCTGTTTTTGACAGTGATTACGAATCAAGTGCACTACGACAGCATGGACTGATAACACAAAGTGGTACTCGGGCAGTCCTACTGCTACGCATGGTGGATGGTGTTTGGAGATCCTTCTGGAAGGAAGGCAAGGAAAGGAAAGAGGAAAAAGGACACATCTGGCAAATTGCCTCCCTCTCCCCTAAAAGCAGCTAAAATGCAACTGCATGCTACGATTCAGTCAACTCAGTATCCCCCATCATCCATAGCACTCCTAATGAGGGCCGGTTAAAAAGGGGGAAGGCAGAAGGAGGCAATGGCAAACCCTTGTGACTCTGTAGCCCTTGTGCTGCTAGCCCAAAGTCAACCTTCCTCGTCCCACAGGCACTTTGAAGTGCTAAGGGCTGGAGTAGGCCCTGCAGTCTGTCATATAGGGGAACAGTATTTGGTCCAGTCTTTGATCCTAGGTTCCCTAAAGGTAATTATTAATAATGAATAATTAGTAACGGCTCTTGTGAGATGCAGGTAACTGCAGGCTCCAAATGCTCCCCATGCATGTAGCACAAAGAACAGGAGCAGTTATCCCTCTGTTTTAGCAGGAGGCATGCCTATTTTTTTTTTTAATGCCTGTCAGATTGGGCTGGCAAGCCTCACCTGCAGCGTGGTGTGGTGTAGATCATGTTTAACATGCTTTGCAGAGTGAATTTTTTTCTTTAAATGTTGAGAGGCACTTGGGACGCTCTTTTCTTTCAAATTAAGATACCTTCGCATTGCAAGGGAAGCAGAAGAAACACTTGTGCCTAAAACTCTTTCGTATTCTGAGTCTTGCTGCTTGTTCTTTAGTTGGGCCACAGTATGTTGAAATAAGAAAGAAATATATGGTCGTGGAAAAAGTTTTATTTTGACCATGACAAACACTTGGTTTATGACTTACCCATGTGAAGTATTTTCCCTCTCCCACAGCTTTTTAGAGTGGACTTGAATTTCCATTTCTACACATACATCAACAAAACAATATAATACTAGAAAAATATTACAATGTGTCAGGATTAAAATAGGAAGTAGTATATCTTCAGTGTTTCCATTTTCAGGGAAACTACAGACACAAGTGTAAAATGCCTGAATAAATGTGCAAAATACAAGAATAATTATTTTCCATTGCGTGTTAAAACAGAAACTACTTTGTTCATTACTCTGCAAGACTAACTGGGAGTGGGAAGGAGCGCGTTCTGCAGGGGAGCACTGCCAGGGATTTATGCTGTGCAGGAAACCGCTTGTATCTTCGTGTTTTACAAACACATTCTGAAAATATCTCTTTTGTTGCAAAGCAGTGCAGTGAGGAGCAGTGTTTTAAAGACAAATATATATATATGTGAAATCAGATTCTTTCTTATGTATCCCCTTAGGTTTTTTCAGATACTGTTGTTTTACCTTTTCTCTGGTAAAGGTTGAAACATTAGAGGTGATGTCACGGAAGGGTGTCATGCTACTTTGAAAAATATTTTCCACCATAGCAATTCTTGTTTAGAACCTAAGTGAAAGCTGACTGAAGTTACTAGGGAAGTTTCTTGCTGTCAGTGAACACGGATTCATGATATTCACATGGAAGATTTCTGCTTGCATAAAGCAGCCGTGGATTCTTTTGACTGTAACTGGGCAGATTATTCACAACAAAGAATTAATTTGCTTTTGGATTCAGTATGCAGTATCGTCTAGGCCATTTGATGACTCATATTTTTCCTGAATGCAGGATTTTCTATTTTTCTTGTGGATTAGCTCCTCTTATAGCTAAACAACATGTATGTGAATAAAATTTTATTTTACTTTGAGAAAATTCTCTGCCTGAATATATTTTTCTTTGATATGTCCTTAATCAAAACTTTCTTCAGGCAAACTTTCCTGATATGCTAATGGAGATAATATATGAACTGAAGAGACTCAACTGAAACTTATTTGGAAATTGTTCAGTCCTCCCCACCATTCCCCACCAAGTCTTTGTGCTCGGTTTGTCGAGGGCACTGGTGTATGGAAGTCAGTAACGGAATTTTCCAGACACTAGGCTTTATGCCTTTAGTATATTTATATAAACTATTTAAGAAACCTTCTGAATTCAATTACATTGTTTTTGTTAAAGACAGACAGAGGTGCTTCCCACCAAGATCTTAGCTAGAGCTGCTAGGCGCTGACAAACTTGTAAGACAGTATATATTGAGAGACCTTGGTGTGCTAAATTATATATTTCCACTTAGGGAATTGTTCAAGAGAGCAGTAATAGTGTAAGCCCATAGGTGTTATGGTAAGTACATCCATCGTGTCAGAACAGTTGTATTTAATAAAGCTTTATTCCCAACTATGGAGAGCTTTTAAGATGTTTTCCACTTGGGTAACTGTTTTGTTTTGTGAGTTTTAAAGATTCATTTATTAGTTTAGGGAATTTAAAACTAATGTTAAACCCCAAACTGTAAAATATTGTATCAAATATTTAGGTTGGTGTGAGCTGAGTTACATGGAGACATGTAGTAATATTTCTTACACAACACAGAACAACTGTTACGGCACCACCGTTAAATGGAAGGTCACAATATTTCGCATAAAATAAGGAGTTTTTAGGAAGATGCTTAACTTAACTTTGGGTGATAGGATTGTACAATGCTTTTTATTATACATTGCCTAATTTTAGCAATGCCTGATTTCATGCCATGTAACTATGTCCTTTACAATATAAAAGAAAAAGATAGTTTTAATAAATGTATTGATGCAATTCAATTTTTGTCCAAAACTGAATTTATTGGAAATACAGAAAAATCTGTTCAGTGACTCAGTAGGAAGCTGGTCACCATTCAGCTCCAATGTATCATGTATAGAAAGATAAGCCTCATTCTACTCTTCTCCTTCAGTATACCACAGAAGCGGTAATAAATGCGAAAGCAGGAATCAATACAAATGACAAATATTTGGGCACTGCCCTCTTTCCTAACAAACTACTTCTTATCAGAAGCATTGAGTTTGTTTTTTTGCCAAGTAACATGGGCATAAATAAATAATTTGAGATGTCGGAGAAGAAAATACTGAGATTACAATATAATGATAGCTGCAGATTAGACTTTTCGGCTTCTAGTGACTGTAACTGTTTTGATATCAGTGAATTGGTTATCACAGAGAACATGCTGTTTGTTGCTACCAGTAAGTAATTTTTGATGCATGTTGCTGGTCTTCACAGGTCTAAAGTCAACTGCCTAAATTCCCAAGTTTCTATGGCAAATTATTTTGTTGGGTGGCACCTCTGGAGATTTAGGGTCAGTTACTGGGGAATACACCATGCAGGTACTGTAGGCCATCTGAACAGGAAAGGTATGCTCCGGCCACCCCAGCCTGGGGCTTCCCTTTGCTGTAGGGCGGATGACAGTCCCAGGAAACCTGCTCTCTGCAGCGTCCTCAGTGGGCTGTTTGGTGAGACAAAATGCTCACAAAAACCTAGTAGGAAATTTCTGCAAGTAAGGAAAATTCTTCTGGTGGACAACACCTCAGTGTGTCCTTGTTGGCCTCTTGCCTTGGAGCTAACGCTCCTCTGTGTCAACACATCTCGAGCCTCACGTAGCATCTGCGAGTTGGGTATTATGAAAAGCAAATGCATAGCAAAGGTCTTTGTTTTTATCCCATTCCCCGATTTCATTTGTCTCCATCCTTTTAGGTATAATTGATATTGGACCAAAGGTTACTCTGTTTTCTCAAGATCTCTGGTATGAGGCACAACAGAAAAGGGCAGCCGTGCCACAACTCGCTTTCACCGCTTCAAAACAGTTTTCTTAATTTGACTGTGGCCAGAAGTATCGAGAGACTACATTTATAGTGAGCTTTAATTCTCTGTCTCTACACAAAGGCGGCACATAAATTTTTCATCTATCAGGCCTTTTATAAAACAAACAAAATATCTACATAGTAATCTGTGGTTTAGAAACAAGGATTTTTTTCCTCTCTCCTTCTAGTTCACATTTGTCAGATAGGCTTATTTGTGTTTTTATGATTTGTTGGTTGTTTTATTTTTTATAAATGCTTTTTTAAATTATTAAAGCCGTGAATAAAATGAGGACTAAGTAATTGGGTGCTTTTTAGGGGGAAAAAAATCAAAGTAATAAGACAGAAATGGAATATGTTTATGGTATTTTTCTCTGATGTGCCAAAAAATATAATCCCTCATTATAGAAAAGGAAAGAGAGCAAAATGCTTTTTGCATTGTTTTGGGTAAAAGCAAATTTAAGACTTCAAAATTTATTTATCAGGAAGTAAATTCGTCTTCTTTTAGGCAACAGCATCTCATTTTAGTACTGAATGTAGATTTCATCTGAACTTAATAAAGGTTAGATCTCTTAAAAACTTTTCTCTCATCTCCACATCAAAGTACAAATCCAGTCAATTCTGTGAGATTCTGAGAGCACAATGAAAGTGTATTTTCAAGTTGATTCTATAGCTCACTATCTGTAAAATACTTTCAGAGGTTTCATGACACTGGTGATAAAACTTGAACCGCATATGTCAGATGAAATAGATTTGCAGATATCAGAAATAATTTTGAGATTTCACAAAATTTTTGCACCGAATGGGTATAAACTAAGTGCTCTAGAAATCTAGTTGTGAAAAATCTAAAGCAGGCTTATGTCAGGTTATAGCAGTTGGGATTTGGGATGACTACATTCAAGTCCCTCCCAGCTTGGATATCTGAGGTCAGAATGTCTAACCACTAGGCTGCTGCCTAATCCTTCCAAATAACTTCTGTTTGTATCCCAAAGAATCTGATATTCAATGGAGGAAGGAACCTGAGTTCAGTTGTTCTGCTATTGAGCCATTCTTCTGCTCCCATGAACAGAAATTAATCTAACATAGGAGAAAATGAAGAGAAGAGTTTGGATGAGTGACAGAGGCTGGCTATGTAGACTGCAGATTTGGACACTCTCCTGAAATGCAGAAAAGCTAGACTCAGTTCCCTTCCGCGTGAAGTCCTGTTCTGCCTCCCGGGTGAGCCCTGTTTACCAGCCTATATTTTATGCAAGGGACATGTATTACATGTTATCTCACTTTCTTCATCATCTTCTTTACCAGATATCCTTTTGCCTGAATTTAATGAAAACTTGTGAACGTTCTAGTGCTGAGAAATAACATTTTTCAACAGCAAAAGTATCTTTGGGAGCTCTGTTCTGGATGGCTTTTCTACTGAATTCAAAAATCTTCATTCCAATGAAAATTCTTTCTTCTAGTTCACTAGCAGAATAATTCTGGGGAATAGAAAAGTTACCCCTAACCCTCTGCTCCTACTGTGTATCAAAAAGGATAACATCAAAGAATCACCCACAAATAGATCCACCATAAAAGAACTTTATATTGATTTGCTAGGTTACTATGTAATTTTTTTTGCATTAGAGAGAAGAGGTTGTTCTGGATGCATTAAAAGAAATCCTTTCCCTTGCTGTTTGGTTTGCAAGAATTTGAAAGCATTTCATACTATGTCATTATATCTTTTAAAAAATAAAAATAATTTAAAATTCTTTTACTTCCAACCTGTTTTGGTTGAATGTGTTTGCAAAAACCTTCTTACAATGGAACAAATTTCGATGAAAAGAAAACAATTTTCTTCCCCCCAAATCAATCTGCCATCTTTTATTGCCTTCTGAAATACTGCATTCTTGCAAGCAGTAGCCTCAAAGGGGAATGAAAAAAGCCTGATTTTTGGTAATTAAGTTAGCTGACTTGACTTTTTGGGCTTTCTTGAGGGGCATTTGAGGGAGACAAGTTCTTGGAGGGAGAAAATAAGATTTTGCTCTGAACTGTCATCCAGAAGGTCCTACCTTTTCCAGAGACTATGGAGGAGCAATAGGAAAACTAATGTCCTAATTCACACCCTACAATTTCAGGCACCTAAATTATGTGGATGAATACCCTTCAAAAGGATATCTTACAGTGGCAGTACAACAATCGTAGTGGGGGCACTACTGTGAAATTTAAAACTTTTCACAAATCACCTTGGTACTCTCAATGGCCCTCTAGTTCTTCTGTACTTTCCTACAAACATGATGTGTTTAGAGGCAGTTCAACAATTTAAAGGTATTTCCATCACAATCTCCACCCCTCATCCCTTTGGACCAGACCATAGGGTTTAACATTGCAATGAACTCCTCCCCTTGCCCCTGCTCC
>NW_008824403.1:614587-675799 GCF_000699105.1 Pygoscelis adeliae | reverse complement strand
GAAAGCAAAAAGCAGCCACTAACGAGCACTAGACTATAATATACAGTAAGGCAAGCAAGCCCCATGGTAAGCACAGGAGCCTGTCAGTTAATAGCTAAAGAGCTATAACAGGTATAAATTTGATCTAGCACATTCCAATCAAACCTGTCATTATCTTGAACCCTTTGAGCCCCACGTTGGGCGCAACGTGGTATTCTAAGGGGTGGATACTGTCTTGGTTTCGGCAGTGATAGAGTTAATTTCCTTCCTAGGAGTTGGTACAGTCCTGTGTTTTGGATTTAGGACTAGAACAATGTTGATAACACACCCATGTTTTAGTTGTTGCTAGGTAGTGCTTGCACTAGTCAAGGACTTTCCAGCTTCCCATGCTCTACTGACTGAGAAGGCTGGGGGTGCACAAGAAGCTGGGAGGGGGCACAGCCAGGACAGCTGACCCAAACTGACCAAAGGGATGTTCCATACCATGTGCCGTCATGCTCAGCATATAAAGCTGGGGGAAGAAGAAGGAAGAGGGAATGTTCAGAGTGATGGCGTTTGTCTTCCCAAGTCACCGTTACACATGAGGGAGCCCTGCTTTCCTGGAGATGGCTGCACACCTGCCTGCCGAGGGGAAGGAGTGAATGAATTCCTTGTTTTGCTTTGCTTGTGTGCACGGCTTTTGCTTTACCTATTAAACTGTCTTTATTTCAACCCACGAGTTTTCTCGCTTTTACCCTTCCAATTCTCTCCCCCATCCCACTGGGGGGAGCGAGTGAACGGCTGGGTGGGGCTGAGTCACTGGCTGAGGTTAAACCACAACAATTATATATATAGTTGAAAAGAGGCATAAGTCAAACCATGTATATGGGCATTAAAATAGTCCTTAATTACAGGAATATGATTATCTGCTCCCATTGGTCAGATGCTCAACTTGTCAGAATTCATTTAGCTCCAGTTTCTGGAGGTCTTTCATAGTTTTGTATGTATGTTTAGAGATAAGGAGTAGAACATTAAAAATATTTTAAGACTACATTCTAGAATTTTATAGACAATGTTGAAGGAGTGAGCTTTTATAGGAATAATTTAAATATGTTGAAGGCAAATAGATTTGAAACCGTTTTCATGCATGCGGATGCACAGAAGGCGGCCTTTGGGAAGGAGATGAAAGGGGCATGAAAGCTGGTATGACTGGCAAAGCAGAAAGCATGAGAAGAATGTAAAATAAGACCAGGACAGTTGGGTAGCATGGCCGGTTCCTGCAGCTCTGAATGGAGAGATTGTGTCTGGTGCAGTGAAACCATCTGAGAAGTTGATACTATTGAATCTGTAACTGAGGGGGATGATTTTGGCTGTCTGACTTTTGATGCCTGTTCTTTTCCAAGAAATGCCTCACTTAATATTTCAGAGAGAGCTAGAAGAGATACACAGATTACAGTATATATTTTGGGAACAATTTTATATGTTTGAGTTTTGAGAATATTAAAGTAGGAATTTTGTAAAAGAAGGGATGTGTGTGAGGCATTTCCTAAGTAACCTTCATGTAAACATAAATGCCTAATATTTTAGACAGGACTGTTGTAAATTTGACACTGTTCTTATTTTTGACACACATCCTGCAGTTTATGCAATGTACACTTTGACTTCAGAGACAACTAACAACAATTTGCTGTGAAAGGTAAAAGTAAGATAGTGGGAGAGATGGACAAAGGAGGGAATAGAGGAGAGACTAATATGCTACGCCAGAGGTAAGACGCTGTTGTCCTGAACCTCAGAGTCAAGGCCTCTATACTTCTGTTAGTCCTTGGGACTTCTGGGTACGCAGCAGCAGTCAGAATTTGTCCTTTATCTTGTGAATGATTGGCAGATTATTTAAAGGCAAAGCAGATGCTTCTACCTAATTGAATGCAAAACATTAGTTTGAAAGGTCTTTCCACTGCCCCTTCCAGTTTTGGTAGAGCAGCGAAGGGTAGTGATGTTGAAAAGAACATGCATATTCCATTTGTACCCTCTCTTCATCTAATGGCAAAACATAATTATTTTAGTAGAGGTAAACTTTTGTGCTCCCAGGAGTTCTTAAGTAATTTTGGGATTAAATGGCCATACTTAGTTTTCTCTTGTAAGTGGTGTCACTCCACTCTCAACTTAATTATAGCTTGTTTGAGTAAGCTTCTGTGTAATGTCAAGTTTTCCCAAACGGCTCTAGAAGGTCAGCAAAGGTCTGCTGTTAATACTTTCCACAACAACTGAAAGGCTTTCCTTGTTTAAACAACAGTCAGGGAGAACACAATTAGATACAATTACCTAATTCTTCTTCTTGTAGTGCTCAATAGCAACTGTCAGAGTAGTGGAACAGTAAAGATTAGAGTTTAAGAAAGATGTTGCTTTGCAGAGTAAGTTTATTGAAAGTCTTAACACGGTACTTGATCTTGCTTAGCTACCTTACACGCTGCAAAAGAGTGGACGCATAAAAATGCAGGACGAAAATACTTAGGGTGAGAACAATGTTGATAACACACCAGTGTTTTAGTTGGAAAATCACAAGTTGGAAAAAAAAGAGATATGTTTCAGAAATTCTAGCAAGACCATAATTTTGGAAAAAAGCATAGAAATTGACACAGCGGACGGGATAAATGAACCTCTGTAATCTGGTGCCCTGTACCTGGCAGTTTCTAGAAATGACCTGCATGCAAACGTATGATTTCTCTATCATAATAGACTTACGTTCCAAATAGCCAAGCAGTTATTTTGAGCAAGGCAGAGATGTTTCAGACAAAGGTGAGAGAAGCTCTTTGCATTCTGACTGCTATGGGCTGGGTTGGACTTTTTGCCTAATGCTTAATTTGATTATTAAAATAGCTGTTTCCACTGATTATTGTAAACTAAGTTGAACTAAAGGAAAGGGAAAAAACCCAAATGTAAGAACAATCTTGAAACAAAACACTTTATTTCAGTCAAGAAAGACGCATCAGTTTGGCATAAAGCAGATTTTATTTTTTCACTACTTTCTGACCATTTGATGAAAGCAATTTCTCTGCCAATGTTTTCTGACCTCCTTTCTATACCCTGTCTCAGTAATCACTCATGTAACCTGCCCATGGTGAAATACTGTTGTTTTCCCAGTTATCTCCAGATTTTCCTGAAGCATGAGTTTGATTCTCTTCTTTTTAACTTTGTTCTGTCATGTACCTGAAAGCGGTCTCATTACCCGCATTTACTTCCCTGGATTTCTATCGCAGTCTTGTTCATAACAGCAGCACTGAGTTTGCAGGCAATTTCTTATTTTGTGGTGATTTAATGTTCCCTGGGTCTTAAATTAAGGTAAATGCTTTCTATATTTATAATAAAAATAAATGGGGACAAAGCAAATAATTCCAAGTGAGGAAACATCACTTATTTCTACAATGATGTTATAATATCAGGTGTGGGTTTCTGGGAGTTTGGAAAAGTCAACAGTTTTCCCCTTTTTAACTGATCTTTTTTCAGTTGCATTTTTGTGCTGTTCTTCATCTGATCACTTTGGGATTCCTTTTCTTTTCTTACAAACAAGCCCTCCTGGCGCTGCTGGCCACAGCAGAGAAAGAAGCAGAGCCAGAATGCCTCCTGCGTTTTTCCCTTCTGACTCCTTTGAAGGCATCCAGCTTCCCACAGGGAGCATGTAAAAAGCCGTCTCTGGGCTCCTTACAGTGAGGAGCTGTTTGCCACTCCAATACTGAAAGAAACCAGGCAAGATGGTCTCCCACAATTAATCACTGATCTAGATTTTTATACCTATTTTTCTGTTAAGATTATCAGGGTGGTGTGTAATATTTACATAATGGCACAATAATTTTATTTATTTTATTTTATTTTTTTAATTCAGATGCTAAGTTCTTAATGTATAGTCCATAGCCAGCTGCTGGCAGTGAAAGTGGAAGTGCTTATTTAGGAGTACCACGCGTGGAGTGAAGTCCTGCGCTTTCCTCCGCGGTACTGCCCACGTGCTTCGACCGCGAAGCAGAAGGGCCACCTGTAAGAGCGAAAGCGCAGACTCTGCTCCGTGTCTGGGTGATTCCTGAGCTCTCTCCTGAGACTGCCGAGGCGAGCGCTGGCCGTGAGCATGCTGGTGTGGTGCGGAGGCGAGCGCTGGCCACGAGCATGCTGGTGTGGTGCGGACACCTGCCTACCAACAGCAGCGCTCGTCACACCAACTCATTTTACATAGGCTGCTGTACACCTGTCAAATGGCAGTAACTTTAATTTACTGTCAACCAGAGACGTGAGCCGGATACAGAGCAAGTGACCCAGCAGGGCAAACCTTCAGATCACCTTTCCAGTCCCACGGGCCAGCTATTTCTTAGCGGTGGTTTCTCTGCATTTTAAAGACATCGACATGTGTTAAACAAAACCGAGTGGAAAAAATGGCATGTGAATGCAAACCCCTTTTATACTCATCTGGCAATACTCTTAAATGTTGTGACTTAAAAGGGAAAAGGACAGATCACGTCAGTATTATTAGAGGAAGTTTGGGTGGCACACCGATGTCATAGGATTTAGAGATGAATGATATCTCTGCTTACACAAAGTCATTTGTGAAGTTGCAAGGCAGAAACATCCAGTTGAAAGGTTTTGACAAGGTAATGAGAATTATTTTCTATAGTAATAGACAATTTCTCTGCATTGCAACAACATTTTAAGTGATCGTATCTAAAAATATATACCACAATGTTCCCTCCCCATGCCTATATACAAACCCTTTTTAGTTTTATGTGTGATCTGAATGTTAAGGTTAGTCAAAAACCAAAAAATATTTTCACTTGGTTCTTGTTGAGATTTCAGTGAATACAATTATTTATAATTTCACTTTTATCAAATGATAAAAGTTAACTATCTTCATGGCTTTCTACAACCACTCTTCATGCCAAGCCATTTTATTGAGCACTTCTTTTTTTTTTTGTTTTGTTGTTTCAAAACAGTTGCACGCTAACACATACCATTTCTCTCAAATCACTTCTCTGCAATCTAGACTTATTGTGCGTGTATATGCGTAGATCTACGAACACATGAAAATCTGCATGCACCTTGTTTCTGTTTAACATGGGATGATCTGTGTGTGCATAGATGTGTGTAAGTGGAAACTTTGCACACACTGCATGACTCTAAAGCATGTAAACTGGGAGAGTAAAGTAGAAAAATTCCAAGTATCACAGAGCTCTGGCTTTAAAGGTGATCCTAAAAAAGATGATGTTAATGCGATCAAGCTGGACCACATGCTCAAAGCCCACGTCACTCATTTTTCCATGTGATCTGACCAATCAGCAAGACTAGTATTTCTAGTGCTGCAGTCCTCGATTTTTGTCTAAAGCTACCCATGATGTCAATAACTGTGTCAGTAATGGGCCTGATATATGTTATGTTATGGGAGTATGCAAAAACGGTGTCTATTCAAATAAAATGCAGTCAATGTGTTTTAAGGAGCTGTCGCTGTCACCAGAAAGAAAATGTCTTTCTGCATTTGAGTACTGCTCCTGAAGGAAAAAAAAAAACCATTTTTTCCCCCCAGTGAATCTTGCTTTCTGCTGAGGAAAAAACCACGTGCTTCACCAAGGAGCTAAATATCAAATGGTGTTTTCCAGTTTTCACCACCTGGTCTTTCACGGAATAGTTTTCATGCAAGAGGACAAATTTTGCGTTGTGTTTGACTGTCATCTTATACACCTTTTTTGACTTCTGACTATACAAATGTAAATATGACTGTAAAATATATACATATGGCAAAGTTTGTCCTGGAGATGGAGAACTTTTCACTTCTGCTTTAAGAACAGGTATTTGCTTTCAGTTGGTACCGTGCAGGTCCTACATCTGCAAAGCTTGTGCAAACAATTCAGAAAGCTGAAAGATGTGGGATGCCTCAGAAAACACAAATCTGAATGAACTTGTCCAAACAATGGCTGCCATAGATGTGGGAGGACACACTTCACTTACCGTGACTGCCTAGGCCTATTGGGCTCCAGAAGTTTGTGAGCATTTTGGCCTGGCTTTCAGATCCCTTTTTCATTTTCTTTAATAAACCAGGTCTAGACGAGGAGAAGTGTTTTCTGTGGGTGTGTAAGGATAGGAAGCACGTTGTGTTCCTTCCTTTCCTAACATAAATATATGGCAGCGGTCTTTGTTCTGTGGAAGAGGGACAGAAATGGGAAGGAAACTTCCCGAGAGCAGCCACAACACAAAGGTGGTGTTTTGGCATGGTGGTTTTCATCCTCTGGCATCAACGGTGACAGGTCTCGTTCCTGCCTCTGACAGCGTAGCCCTGCATTATTCATACGTGCAGGGCTGTGAAGTCGGGGCCACCGTATGATCTGTACCGCGCTGTATGTCAAAACAAGTCACCAGCCCACAAAGCTTCGCTTCCCCAGAAGAACCTGTGGGACGTATCGTGAGCCAGATCCATCCTTGCCGCAAAGGGATTGGTAGCTTGTTCCACAGCAGTGCTTTTATCTGAGGTGCCACAGATTAAAAGGCATCGGTGAATTAATTATAAGTTGGCTTCAGTCAGTGAGGCTGCTGAGTGGTCCTCCATACGTGTGCTTTATAGAGCAAACAGGATGTGTTGATTTCTGCAGAAGCAGCTCTTAGCAGAAATTTTTTGTTCTTTAGTTTTGGAGGGAGTCGTTTTATCTGAAAATACCCTATCTCTGCCAGACATGAGCCGCATCAAACTTGCTGTGTGCGGTTTTCTTCTGCCAATCAACTTCTGAAGGGTATTTCTGTCTGGAGGTAATCTTTGGTAGTCTTTATATTTTGCAGTTTTAAGAGGAGGAGATGCATTTACTTCACTAATTCTGTCTCAACTTCTCTCACCCTTAGGATTTTCAATATTTTTATAACCTTAGGGTATACAACATCATGGTGGGGGCAAAACCACCCTTTTACCAGCTTTTATTAGCACTTAGCATTACGGAGGGCTCGGTGCCTGCCTGTGTCTGTGAAAGCATTATATAAACAGCAAGTTATGCAGTAAAACACTGGGCTTGTCCAAGGGAAAGAAAAAAAACCCACAAAAAACCCCACCGCATGTTATCTGCAACGGTTTTCTGTGAAAGGCAGCTTTGACGGATTGGCCTTCAAATGACAGGTCCATGGACCAGGTGCTGTTGGTGCTGTGACGTCACACCGGGAAGCACAGCACCATACAGAAAAACAGCGACATCCAGTACTTATAAAGGAAGAACTCGATCATCTTTTACTCCTGTTAGTCATTCGGGCTGATAATGGGAGACATGCACCACTACCGCAGCATGCTGGAGAAAAGGTAGGCTTTTGACGTGCTGCCAGACACAGTGGGTAGTAAAGACTGGTGACTGGCTATTTCCTCCCGACGCGAGCGGCTGAATGCAAGCCCTATTAAAGACAAAAGCAGGACAAAGGAGGAAGAGGCTAGACAAATATCATTTGTGTCTGTTTCTGCTCGCTTCTAGGTGTGGACTTTCAGATGTAAATACAATAAAGGGAAAATAGAAATGAGAACAGAACAAAGTTGTCTGTCAACATGACTTCTATGACAGATTTTCTTGCTGTTCAGCAATGATTCTAATTCAATTGCTGGCTGCTGTGAAGGAGATGAGATGCCAGAAGCGGAAGCGCTGCAAACCAGAACAAAAAATAATTACTAGTAGAAATGTGCTGCAAATAATTCCCTTGAAAATACAGTTGCATTGTTCTTCTAGTTTGCTTATCCCCCAAATATTTTTGTTTTCTAATCATTGGATTGAAACGCATTTCAAAGGTATGAAACTTTACACCTGATGACAGAAGAAATGTCTGAGCAGTTATGCACGACCTGATATCATTATATTCAGGAGATTTGCAAACCTAATTTTCCTGAAGAATCTTCATCAGACAGGGTTTTTAGAGAGAGAGGGGGAGGAGGAAGGCAGGGAGAAGTCTGTCTGGTTTGGCAGGGAGAAGTGTTTGTTTTGGCTGTTTAGTTTGTGCTCTAAAATCGACTGACATCTAAGCATGTTCTGAACCTGTTTCTTTTATCGACCCTGGTCTGTTGCAAACTGGTACCTGGGTATAGTTTAGACCAACAAAACCAAATGAAACAGGAGTGCCCGGGCTGTATCGCAGTGCTCGGACAAGACAGACTGCCTGTGGCTGTGGCTTGGCTAAGGACTTTGACCAGAGCTTGCAATTACAGCAGCTGTAGGGACAGAAACGTGCCAAATTTACATCTAGAAAAGCCTTCTATTAAGCAGAAAAAACTGTATGTCACTCATGTGCAGGGGCATGCCCAATGATGGAGAAAGATAAATGCTTGGACCTTTATAACGTTGTAAAATGAAGACATAAGGCGGTGGAGAATTGGGAGCTTTCTTCATATCTTCATGGGAATTGTTCTGTGCATGGCCCAATACAGTTGACTGAGTAGACTGCCAGACAAGCACCAAAATGCACCAATATAAGGGGCAGGTTTTATTCTCACCATTTTCCTGATTGGACCAGCAGATGGAAATGGAGATGTGATCATTTATCTTCAAAATTGCCCTAGTAATCTGCAGTGTTAGCACAGATTACGTTATAATTGCTAGAACTGGAATAAAAGAGATTGTGGCATCTGTAAAGCTAGTGGTAAATTTAAAGGATATAAAAATCAGCTCCATGTCAGGGGACATTCTCACTAGTATATTACATTTCATGTACACAAATGTAGCGATGAAAAAGCAGAAGCTTATGACAAACATCATTTGAATTTTATTGTTGAATTTTCTCTGCAGCTGGTCTAGGGAAGTTACTATAAAATACAGCCCTCACAGCCCATGCTAGTGCAGCGCCACATTGTGCAGAACCCAGCCCGAGACAACAAACTGAATCGCACAGTCCGGTCAAAACTGCTATGGGACAGGGTTCGGTCTTTTTAAGCGTCCCTCTCCTTACAATTTTTTTATTTCCAAATTTAATATCACTTCAGTCTCTAAAGTATTTAATTTCACAGTAACAGATTTAAGTTTTGAAGCTACAGGCAGAAAAAAGGAAGACAAGCTGAGACTAAATCAAATTATGTACTTAACTGATTAATTAAGGGCAGGATTTCAGTCTTACACCTACTGCAGAACTGGGATAGGTTTTGTCAGACAGTTGCTTACACGAGCCAAACAAATATATGGGTCCTGATTAACTGCGTTTAAAGCTGGAGAGAAATTTTAGTGCACTGTCGAACCTGTTGATACAACCCCATCCTCCACGTAAACTGTTTGGCCAGTTCTACGTACCATGACCTTACAAAGCTATTGGATAAGTTCTTGTACTGGTGAATCGCACGAGAACCTCTGGAATAAAGATTTAAGTGATGAGGGGTTCCTTTAAACTTCAAACAATAAGCTAGAGCTGCCACAGTTGCTCAGCCTAAGCTACAATATTATAGGTATATACAAAGAAAACTTCTTCAATTTATAAAGTTCACGTTGCTCTGTCTGTTAAGAAATCAATCATTCACAGTGGAAAGTGCTAGAGCACATTATCTTATCTTGCTTTTCACTTATCTCTGGTGTTTTTTAGGAATTGTTGAAAATTCCTGAGAAAAATGGGGGTAAATTTGGTCTCTGCTCCACTATAGATTTACACAGAAGTTTTCTAGTTTCTCTTTGATTTTGGTGAGAAAAAGATTGTCCTTATAATAGCAACAACTGCAGTGTCAGGAACATAAAAGGGCATGGACTACTAAAACTGCAAAAGGTATAATATAGTGTAATATAGGTGAATACAAAATCAGCACTGTTGATTATGTTCTCAACTATTTCACCACACATTTATCATCATCAGAAAACAACAAAGGGAGCTGTCGAAAATAATACAAGCCAATGTTGTTATTTTGTGCGCTGTTCTCAGAGCCATACAGCTCTGGAAGAAATCCAAATAGTAACTAAATTGAATAACATTCTGCAATTCAAAGAGATTGTGATGGGAAATGGCAGGAGCTAATGAAATATGGTGCAAGTTTAACAAACACCATTTCGAGATGGGCTGTTATTGCACAAAGAGCAGTAAAAACTCTTCACAGAGATGATGAGCAGACTATGACTGCAGTAACGCTCTATTTCAGGAAGACGACATTTTAATTTAGCTGACTCTGCAATCCTGAGGGTTAGATTTAGCCTGTTGCTGAAGACTGCACCTCACGCTGTAGCAGGAGACCTCATCTACTGCTTCCTCTGAAGAGACTGGCTCCGAGCTGAACGCCTTCCTGAGCAGTGCGTCCAAGCCGGCACATTGGGTGTAGTGGTTGTATCCCCTCTAATTTCTGCTCTTCTTAGGCAGTTGGATTACAAACTGGCTACAGGCTCTTTCCATTATAACATAACTAGCTGCAGGACTCTGCTGGAGCACATTTCAGCGTAACTGGTTGTTAAAATCACAGTTGATTTCTGAACTGGCTGTTAGAAACCATCTTTGGCAAGCTTTGCTCCCGGCTGATTCTGTCTTCTCACTGGAAGCTGTATCTCCATGCTTAACTAGCAGGAGGCTCTTCTTCCCCCTAATCTACTTAGGCACGGACCCAAAAGTATTCACTCTCTATCCTCTGTTCCTGCGTCCCCACACTCTCTGGCATCCCAGCCCTGCTGCTGGCCAGAATGATTGGCAGGAGCTTGGCAGCTCATCTGGATCATGGATGCCTTGAGCTGGACTTTTAGGCTTACGCTTTGTAGAGTGACATATGTAATTTGGTGCCTTATTCTCTGGAGGCTCATCTTGAAACACCTGAAAGGCTCCTGATTTTCAAAGAATGCTATGTGCAACCAGCTGCAGAAAATTATGTTTCTTAAAGGTGTGTGAAGCTGGGAACCGAGAATAGTGAATTCACTAGTCAGCTGTGAATACCATCTGAAGAACTTTTATGCAGCAAAAATAAAATCCTCTTGTAGTCCTTAGCATTCTGTCAATTATTTTGCTTTATATTTTGAAAAACTCACTTATGATAACTTGAAAATCATGTTTTAGATTTAGAATTTAGAAAGGACAAATTTCAACAGTTTTCTTCCTGTGCGTAAATGGGCAGCACCTGCCCTCATCACTTCTGGCAGGACTAGATTATGAAGTATACGGGTGGTCGGTGCTTTAAAGAAAGGGGGAGGACTATTTTATTTAGAGGTGTCACAAAGCAGTTCACTGCTTAGAGAATTAAACTGGTTTTTTAACCTTGGAAAATACCTAAAATGCATGGAACGAAACCAGACTGTGCTGCTTGCCGTTGTCTCTGTTGTGCATATGTCTGGTACTCTGATGCACGCTAGAACATCAAAGTAGCGTTTCTCTCTTTTTGACACAGAACAAACAGAACCACTTCTACTCTGAGTCATCAGACAGATGTTGCTTTGGTGACAACATGCTACATACACGCTAGCTACAGCACGTGGGCCGTCTTCTCTGACATCTACACAAAGTTGAAGTACATTTGCTCCAATAATACGGTAAAGAAAGTAGGCACCAGCAGGGAAGACCAGACGAAGCATGGAGGAAGAATAATGATTTATTCATTATCCTCTGTGTTCACTGTGACCTAAACTGGATGCTAATTAAAAGATCGAAATACTCAGCTTGCAAGTAAAATGGATTTATCTCTGTTTTAGGTGACTAATGGGTGGATGGCTATAGGTGGAGGATGATGATCAGGTCAAGATTAAAGAAATTTAGGTTCCTAAACTTGAACTGAACTGGAATATGTTAGGCACATAAATTGGAATTGTAAGCCCAAACTTTTTTTTTTTTTTTTTAATTTGGACTCTGGAGTAGAGTTAGAAGTATCTGTGCAGGTGACCTGATCAATCACAAAATCTGTGGCTGCAGAAGGGAGATTTCGGGCACACTTGAGTCCATACTGTCTAAAATCTGTGCAAGAGCAGATCTGAGGGTGGAACTCTGCAATTTCTTCTGTAACCCTTGCGGAGAGGAGCCAACACGGAGCTGTTAACAATTATGTACATACAAGGGACTAAAGAGAAAGCTCTGAGACTGCTGTAGGCTTAGTTACTACTACAACCTCATTTTCTTTTTCAGAAATAAAAAGAAGAAAACAGGTGAGGTCCTTAAATTCTCTGTTAGTCTACATCTCCTTTGGGTTTAATTTCATTTACATCAGAGAAAAGTTGTCTCTTACATCAGTTTCAGATGAGATTGACAGTATTTTATTTCTGCTTTGAATTCTTTTCCAGTGGTTGCGAAGATGAGGGGAAATCAAGCCTTCAAGGCTTCCCCTTTACAAATGTTAACCATAAGAATACTGTCTAACCAGTTTTGTTCCTCTCCATAATTACTTAAAGGAGTACAGCATAAATATGAAGTAGGTGTAAATCTCTAACATTTCGCACTCACCATTCGCACAGATGATGTTTATTTTACACACAATATAAATGAGACTAAATAGCTCCCAAAGCTGTAATGTCTCAGAAAACCAGGCTCTCTGCTACAGTGGTTGACAATGACTGCCTAACCGTTTGCTTGAGTACCACCAAATTTCTTATCTGTCCTTTGTCCAATAAATAATACTTTACAATGCTGTGTCAGTCATAACATTATAGTTTGTGAGTTTTGTCAGTGTAATTCTATTAGTTGCTCAAATATGATTCTTCCCCAGTAATCTTCATTTAGATAAGAAAGATAACAAATATTAAAAAATGGAAAGACTGTCTAGAATAAATGATGTCATGTCCAGGACATAGAAATAGAGGTGAATTACCATACCCATATCTGTAATTATGCATGTGGACATTCACTACCCTAAAGTACTCCGAAACCCTCTGGTATGTTTAGCATTAGCAAACCCTCAGTCTTATTTTTACTGCTATATCATGTTTGCACATAGTTTCTTGCAAGTGTTAGCATGTATTAGGACAACTATCAGCAAGACTGTGTAGACTGGAAGCAGTTAGTGCTGCTTAACCAGTGTTGTCAAATCACACGTCATAAAAGTATTATGGTCAAATCTAAAACAGTGACAAAAGGAAGGCTTGGGTATAACACGAGGTCTTCGTAATACAGCTGACAGAAGTGCAGTCCTCTGGAAGTCTGCTTTGCATAGTGCTTGACGGTTTTGCTGGTGTTATTTTGATAGTTTGCCAGTGCCTTGTAGATATGAAAGCAATGTAAAACATGCTGCTAGGATGAGCTACTGTTAGCTCAGTAATCCGGGAATATGCTAGTTTCCTAATCATTTTATTTTCATATGTGATTTTCTGATGTATGAACTATTACAGGGAAAAACAGTTGGGCTTTCATTTGATTACCACTGCAGAGCCCTGGTCGGTCTGCTCTGTCCCCTGTGGATATAGCAGTGGTTCAAGCACAGGCATGCTGTCGTGCAGACCCACACCGCACGACACAATATGGGCATTTCCCCCCAAGTGCTTATACTATAAAATAGCATTGAAAAGATCATAAATCTATCCCATGCTACATCAATAAAAATAGAGCTGTCAAAACATTTTGAACATTTATCTTTATAATAAAAAATCACCTTAATACAGATTTCTCTCAAATTTGTCTTTCCCCAAACAAAAAAAAAGCACTACTGTTCAGTTTTTTCCTTTCTACCCTTATTCAGAAGCAAAGAATGATGGGAGGAGAGGGTGGAGTAGAGAAAAAACGGGGAAAGTTACCACACAAGAAAAGTAAAAATTCTCATTTAAAAAGCTTGTGAAAAAGTCAGCTAATCAAACTCTTCATTTTCTAAAGAGGATAGCAGAAGTTTTATTATTACTATTCATGGAATTTTGCCACTTTTCTAAATAAACAGAATAAGCCTTACACATTACCTCAGCATAGTTTTTCACTGAGTCACAAGGTGTCCTCCAATGATTTCTGTCAATGATACTTTTAACAAAATTAAATTATTCTTCTTAAGAGCATATAGCTAAATACGTCAAAGACCTTCTAGGCTTTCCCCAAGTCTTCTCATCAGCCTGCCCTCTGCGAAAACAGCCTGCCAAAAAGGCAAAATGTTTCATATTAAACAGGGAAGGATTGAAATCTGGTGGATGGAGCACAGAAGGGGGACTCGGAGAGGGCTTCTTTCATGCCCAGCGATTGCTCTGCTCCTCAGCCTCAGGAATTTGAAGTCTACTGATGAAAGAGTGAAGGTCTGAGGTGCCCTGAAGTGCTTAGCGTGGTAAAGTACTTAGCCACTTCCACACATAGGGAAGAACCAGTAAGCCAGATCACCTGGGAGTTACTCTTCAGGTACATGGCTGGGAAGGTACAATATTTGTAAAGTATCTGTTGGATCTCTCCAGAGTTCTATATCTAGAGATATATGGAACAGCCATTCTGGGTGTTAGAAATTTGTTTAGCTCAATAATGTGTCTGCAACACTGGTGAACAGTGCCTGTCTGAAGGAACATGCGTGCATATGCCTATAACCTTTTGTCCTGGTTTCGGCTGGGATAGAGTTAATTTCCTTCCTAGGAGCTGGTACAGTGCTGTGCTTTGGATTTAGGACTAGAACAATGTTGATAACACACCCATGTTTTAGTTGTTGCTAGGTAGTGCTTACACTAGCCAAGGACTTTCCAGCTTCCCATGACTATTTTATTTTATTTCCATTATTAAACTGTTCTTATCTCAACCCATGAGTTTTCTCACTTTTACCCTTCCGATTCTCTCCCCCATCCCACCGAGGGGGGGGAGAGTGAGCAAGTGGCTGTGTGGTGCTCAGTTGCCGGCTGAGGTTAAACCACGACAGCCTTATTTTTCACAGCAATAGGAATAGATTTCTTTCACTCTTGGTGATGTTGATCAGCTGTTGTATATGCTACTCATAAACAAAGTGAGGAGAAAGAAGCACACTAAGGATCGCATTAGCTCTCTCTTATGGAACAGCCTATAGAGCTTTAAAACGAAGAAGCCAATAGACTTCAGAGGTTATTCATTTGAGCTGCAGAATTAAACAGAGAAAAAAAAAAAGTCCTCGTCACAAATGCAAGATGTCCTCTCTCTGTTGGATAAGGATTTATATTTTTCTCTTCCTCCTTCTGGGGAGAGAGAGAGCTACAAGTGAAATTCGCTTGGACTTTCTTGCGCTCTGGGGAGGTGCAAAGGAGGAGTTGCAGAGCTCAGGGACCCCCGAAGACTTGCAGTCTTGTAACACTGATGGAGCAGCTGCTCCATTCTATTGCTCTATTTATGTGTATGTCTGTTACTAATAAGGACATAATTTAGCAGGAAAAAAATGGATAATTTCATCAGTGAATGTTTTACTATCTGTTGCTGTTTGAAGCAAATAAAGCAGCGCTGAAATTTAGCGGTCTGTTATATAGATTAGCCATCTAACATTTCTTCGCCCTCTTCCCATATGTGTCTCATATATTTCTCTTGTTGCTGGCAATGTGGCATATGATGTAACAAGAAGGTGTGCTACAGAATTTGTTTGTTGGCCACCTCTCCAGTAGAATATAATAAGCATAACAAAGACAGCAGAACATGACACACAGCTTTCTGCACGCTGTTGTGTTGATCCAGCATCTGTCAGTTTCTGAGAAATTAAAGCCAAGAACCAGAATTTGAATTGGGGCTCAGAATTACAGCGAAAGACACGAGTTTGGGTCTCATTGTGCTCAGCAGGGGTCACGCTCCACAGCAGATGTACCGGAGGGAAAAAGAAAACAGATGTAGGTATGGAGAGAATTGAGCCTCTGCTCAGTGAAGCTGCTCCACGTTGCTGGTGTTATATGGTGTTATATATGGTATTAGAACAACATTATGGTGGGGTGTTGTAGTTCAGTTGTTATTAGTAAGTGTCATTGTGTGCTGATTGCAAGCACTCAAGTGTTCAGAAGGGGGAATCAAGGATACCAAATGGGGAAAAACAATACACAGGAGTCTAATATCCTTAAGAGGATAAATTATCTTTTCCTTGAGAAAGCAGAAAATGTTAATGGCTAAGTCTGCCAAGACATTTTCTAATAGAAGTAAATAAAGATGCAAAAGATCATTCCAGTCCTTTTATGTGCAATTATAATATATCACTTGTTCTCTTACTGATCTGTGCAATCCTGGCATGACAAACCCATCGACTCACCGTAGAATATTCCAGCGGGTTTATGGCTGGTGAATCAGGGGAAAGGTTATTTTTGGTTTTAAAAAGAGCTGAAATGGAACAGGAATGAGCTGATAAGTGTGTGCCTTTTGGGAGTCTCCCTGGGTGTTATCTGGGCTTGGCTTGTCATCGTGAAGCCATACGTACATTCAGTACAGGTTGGTACCTAAGTGTCGCTGAGGACGTAGACCTGTGCTGTGCCTGCCATGGGGCTGCCAACCATTTGAAGAAATTTGGATATGATAAACACACTTCTATCGGGGTAGCCTTACCGTATGCACCACGGTGGCAGGTGCTTCATAGGTCTCCCCACACACCAAGTAAAAGATCGTGTTTTGAACGGCTTCAGCTTATGCACCTTCTCTGTCAGCTGTTTCAGCAAGGCTGTGGCCAGGCTGTTGAGATACTCCTGTGCTCCCCTGACCCCAGGTAGCTGAAACGGCCTTTGGTGATTTTGGGTCAGATCTAATGTGCACCTGACAGAACCATCAGGTGGCTGTGTAACCCTCCTCCGGTGGTCGCTTCGGACACAGTTTGCTGTGAGCACAGAAAGTCTGCAAGAAGGATAAGCACAACTCAGAAGCGTAAAACAGTTACTTATTGGAGAAGACACATAAAAGATAGTCAGGATCAACACCCTACCAGGCTAAAAATGAGTTGGCTCACTGCTTGCTGTAAGACATAGGATAATCTCTGCTAGGTAGGCAGGGAGAGACTCGGCGGTTGTGCCTTGTCCGAACCACGATGTGGGTCCTAGGCAGCTGGACCCATGGCGAGAGGGGATTACAGCAGGCCCACAGCTCAGGCTGCAAAAATGGAGTTTGAAATGTGGCAGCACGTTTTAATCCGGGGCTCAGAGGTCAAATTGACTGTGCTATATTCATGAAGATACTGGTGTGTGTGCTAAGTACTCCCAGGAGTACCTGCTAGGTCTGTCACCTGCTGGGTGGGTGGTGCAGCAGGTCAAGATGATTTATTAAATGTAAATTAAAGCTTCAGATTTACTACTTTAAAAAAATTACTACCTTAAGTGGAGCAAAGTGGCAGAGGCTGTGAGATATGCCATATTCTTACTCCAGCAAGAAGATGAGACATACTCTACCATAAAATGACAGTGATCTGTTGTTGACCACAGAAAGTTTGCACAGATTACTGGTCGCAAGATTTGCTCAGTAGTTTTTTTCAATAGCTTAATAAGCCTCTTCCCCATCTTACCCCAATGAAGTCATGGCAGGCTTTGCTATGTCAAACATGGACAAATGGTGGGATGGAACAAAGAAACCCCCCAAAACTAATGGTATCATGAGATGTAGATTTTAATGATAAGGGGTGGGCTTTTGACTGAGTTTTCATGAGCTAAGCTGAATAATATTGTGTATTAGTTACCAACAGTAATTTAAATCTGCTGTCAGAGCCTCTTAGTCTTCCTGTGTCAGGTAATGCCAAACCTTGTGACCCTGGCAAGTACCGTCTTAGAGCTTCTGAAAAAAGAGAGCAAGGAGCTGGTGGACTAGATGGAAAGACCTTAAGGGAAGGGGCAGAACAGTATGAAAAGCATTTATGAAGCAGAAATTCTCCTAAAGAGGTTGCTAATGTTAGAAAACCTCTCTCCATTCTCAGAGGGATTGTACAAATGTTTGTACTAGTTGCCTGTCTGTTTTGATTCCTGAACGCTATTTAACCATGCAGTCTGGGGACTAGAAGCCTTATGTGTTGCATTTTTCTCTGGAATGCTTTCCCAAAGATACATTTCTTTTGTATCACGAGGAATTGCTGTAAGCAAGAGGAGCTCTGGAGTTCAGGTGCACACTTTGGCGTTGCTTTGCTCCCAGGGCAGTATGAAGTAACAGAGGTCAGGCTGGAGCACACCTGGTCTCTTCTGGAAGTTTGTGTGACCATAACTCAGATAAAAAATTGCAAATAGTACTGCAGCCCCTTTTTCTCTGAAGGAGTTGTGCAAGGTATTTTTTAAAGAATCATCAGCGTACTTAGGATCTGGCTTGCTGCTAAAGTGAATGGTAAAATATCCAATGATTTCAAAAGGAACACATTTTTGCAGTATGCAGTTTTGCAGGACAGGATCTGGTGATTCAGGCTTAACTGGGATTTTATTGTAATTTATTTAAAACATGTAAAAAATACAAATGCAGAGGAAAGAAAAAAAGGAAAAGAAGAATCAGTAATAGTGGGGGTTGCAATGTGCTCAGCCCCACATTGATGCGCAAGATAAATCCCCACCTCAGAAAACTGGGCACAATATATTCCTGCACCATCCAACTAACAGTTCAGAGCTGTATATTTTTCCCATAGCCCTCCAGCTGCAGAGCTTTTTGGAGGCAGGCTGTCACATACTGCAGTAAAAGAGCTAAGGTGAATGGAGTATGAGGCTAACCAGATGTCCAAGAAGGCTGGTTGGTGACAGCAAGGCAAGGCAAATCATAGTAGCTTCTGGATAAGACAGGAAGTTTAGGTGCCAGGGCAGCATGAAAAAGCAGGAAAAAGAGCAGTGCAGGCTCATGGTCAGGTAGTTGCAGGGATGTCAAGGTGCCCGGCTCTGCAGGGCATGTCAGGGCACCCTCAGCAAGTGATGGCGAAGGGACTTGTGGCCAGTGGAAGAACAGGGACATTTTGGTGATTGGACTGATCTCCTCCATTGCTTCAGTAGCACCTCCTGTCTTTCGTAACATTCTGAGGGCTATGTCAAAAGGAGGAACGTGTGGGAGAGGTAAGGAAATGTGAGGAAAATGCCAGTACTGCCTCATGAGCTAACTGAGCCGGCCTCTGGGTGATGCTGACAGTGGTCCAAGTTACAGTGAGGAGCTCTTCTTGTGCGACACTGATGAAGCAGGAGGCATCAAGGAACAACGCTTGCCTGGTGTGTCCAAGGTACCCCCTCACATCATCTTCTTTCATTTCAGAAGCACGTCAGAAATGCTGACTGTGTTCAACCATGTCTAAAATGATTCATGTGTGTTGAATCCAGTATACCAGGTCTGAACATTCAGTTTGCAGCACAACCTGAATCCAAGTTGAATCACTGTGAGAATTTAATATGACCCAGGTAAATAACTTTCAGACTTATGTAGAGGTTTCTTGTCTCACGGATACAGTGAACATCCAGAGGAACTGCAATCCATTTGGAGGTTCCCATAAGCGTGGTTCTGGCCATGATGTATTTCCCCTGAGAAATGCTAAAACCTGTGTTTTTCAAATTAGGTTCTTATGGCAGGCTTTTAAATTCCCATTTGAGTGCCCTACATACATGCTTGCTTTTATGGAAGGCCATCGCTTGAGAAAAACAAAAGCTAACTAAATAAGGTACCCAAATCTGGAGTTAGGTGGCAAATTTTAGGCAATGCTGAGTAAATAACCATTCTTAAAGCTTTACATAATCATGAACTATATACAAAAATAATTCCATAAACATCTGTTTGTACTTTCTTATTAGCCAAATAATGCCTAAGTGACACCCTTCTACATTCTCTTTATGTAACCACCTAGGAAGACTACTGCTCCTTGCTTGCTCATAACTGCATTTCTAAAATCACCAGTATGACATCACTACTTGAGAATGACATAATTCTTTGTATTAATGGTGATCCATGTAAAGAGCACTGCTACCAAAAGGGTAGATAATTATGTGTTTCATCGCATTACATCAACACAAATGAATACTCTTTGGCTACTGAACTGCTATCAAGTGCGTATCATTAGTTTATGCAATGTTTATAAGATCACCACAAATACCAATTAGTATGGCTGATGAAGAGGACATTATCTGTGGAACAGTGTTTGCCACCCCTATTCACAATCCATAATGGTCTAATCAGTCAGTCTGAAGTGCTGTGAATAAAGGAGCAGATCCTGGTTCTGTTTCAATGGGTTTATATTGTTTTCAAAGAGAATTGCATAGCTCTATCACAGTTAATGGAGCTATACCAATTTACACTGGTTGAGGAACTGGTAAAGGCTTTTTAGGAGAAATCAGTACTTTTTAAGTTCCTCTACTGTTGTCCTGTCACTGGATTAAAGTTTCATGGTATGAGAATGGCAGCCATGAACGTGCAAGTTAAGGTCAGACACTGGCCAGAAGAGCAGATGTACAGTTTTTGGCAATTTCACTGGTTCCTCTCCAAATATGATTTCCAGATGTACTCCCTTTGCTTTAATTCTTCCAAGAACTATCTGGAGAAGTTTTAAAAATATTTTATTGTCTTAGTTTTTATGATTCCAGTTGATAAAAACAGTCCATCTTTACCAAGCATACATTGTAATATCCGACTACATTGTGGCAAAGTGCTGCGGTTTTATTTTTATTGCGTTTTCTAAATTTAGTATAAACCATAGAAACCGAAAAACCTTCTTGGGAAAGGGGGTGATAAAGATAAAAGAACAGCATTTAGTTTTCTCCCCAACCAGTTCCAAATGTGCCACTGTGCCTATTACATCCCATAAACACCAGGGCAAAAGCACCAGCTGCTCATTACTCTCGGAGGGAACGCTATTTCCTCTCATTTTGGCACAAACTACCCCCCAAAAGGAAAACAGCCCTAGTGAGCTGCAGCTAAACATGAAGTCTTTGTAATGGCGTTATATATAAACAATGTGATGTGATATGTCTCTCCTGACAGCCAATCCCTATAAAAATATAAAATAAAAAGATGCACTAAACCGAAGGGCATAAAAGGTGTTTGCATTTGAAACTGTTTCTGGAAGGATTTTCCACAAGCTCGACCATAACTGTTACTTATTGGGTAGCTGGGATAAAGACAGGCAGGGAACTAAGCACCCTTAATATGTTAATGCCACTCGGAGGTGTCCTGCTAATGCCAGTTAGAGTGCAAAATCTATTTAAAAAAATAAAATCAGCTGAAAAGTGCTATCCGCTGCTTTACGTTAAATGGGAGGCACATTGAAACATTATTAATATTTGAGATGTGCTTTGATTTAAAACACTCATTAGTGCTTTCCAAGTATTGGAAAGCAAACCAGAGGGAGAATCAGCACTCTCTTAAGCGAGGACTCCTGAGGATCCTTGAGTTGTTGCTCATCCAAACACCAGCGTAAAGCAGCTAGAATCCATCCCACACCAGTATCATCCATTTTTATTAGACAAATTAAAAAGGTGAATTTCCTAAGCTTTTTGTTGTTCAAGGACCACAGCTGCTGCCTGCTGCTTCCACAGTTGAATGCGATTCCCCACGACTGTCTTCGCCGTCACCACCTCTTTTCCCAGCTTGGCCTGCCCAGATGGATCAGAAGCACAGGTCTGGAAAGAAAAAGAGAAAATCCAGCAGTTTCACTGGTGCCAGTTGATAAATAGAAGACATTGGCAGCTGCTAATGAAAGGCTCAGGGAATAAAAGGTGTAAAGCAAGGAGGTTATATCAGTGAAAGGTCTTTTATAGAACAATTTGTTTGTGGATTTGGGAGAAAAGGCAATAAGTGACTAAGGAGGTGAACAGAGACTGGGAAGGAAAGGTGTCAACACAGGCCAAAGATCAAAACCAGCTGAAATATGTCTTGAGAGGTATCTGCATGGCACTTAAATTATATTTTCTAAGGCATGGGTGGACGCTAGAAAGTAAATCTAAAACTACAAAAAAAAAACCCAACTAAAATGCCAAATCAAATGAACATGACAAACCAATTTTTAGCAGAGTTTCAGATGTAATTTGCTGCCTTTCCATATTAGGGGGAGGGAAAAGTGAAAACAAAAGTCAAATCACAGTAGTTACTTGCTAATAATCTGAGTAACCCATCTAAAAGATCGTGGAAACATAGCAGATGCCGGTAGGATTGAAATTAAAGCACATTCAACTCAGAATGCAAATAGTTCTGAGACCGTAAGGTTTCCCTAAAGCTCTGGCAAACATTTGGCTGGATTGATATTTTGGGCACTGATCTGCATAGCATCTGATTGTGAGCTGAATATGAGCAATGCAGAAAGGCAGATTTTTAGTGAAGAAAAAAAGGCTGCCTATTGCCTTCTGTGAGGCTGGGAGACGAGTTATAAAAAGCCTTATGGCGCATTTCCTCGGTTTCAGTCGGCATGCGGAACCTCCAGCCCCGATTTCCACCCCGGGGGCACTTTGCAGCACAGCGCGGCGTGGCGGGGGGTGTTCTCCAGTGTCTCAGTTTGCCAAACTCATCCCTTAGAGGACAGCGCCAAAGGCTCTGGGTCAGGCCAGTAGTTGATGTAAACCAGAATAATCCCAATTCCCGTCAGCCTTGAAGTAGTACTCTGCCAAAACACATATTGGCTTTTGGTGTTGGGGCTGCCAGAGAAGTAGTGGAGAATTTCGGTATCTTACTAACTTTGCTATTCTTCTTCTCTTCCTCCATTTCATGTAGCGGCACCAATGAAAGACTGCAATGAGTCCAACACTTGATTTTTGAATGGCGATACAGAGGTAGCTCCCATTTTTTGGTAGTCTTAAATGACGTGGCTTAAAAAGTTGTTGGGAGTTGTGTTATAGAACAAATGTCTCTGCTAGCTAGTGGGTACAATGAGCATCAGCACATTTTAGTGTCTTGGGTGAATGCGTTTACTTCTTCCTGGGTCACAGTCCTTCAAAGAGCAATTACAGAAACATCTGGGCATCAGACTTGATTCTGATTTCCCCGACATCTTGCTGCTGCTCATCACAGACTTAGATTAGACTATAAGAAAGTCACTTTGAAAAGATTCTTGGCCCTTCTAATTAGAAATATAATAGTATTAATAACAATTTTGTATCGCCTTGATGTTCAGTGTGTTGATATCAGACAATTGAGTCTTTATTCACAGAAAATTGCACTGCTAGAGCTCAGTAACTGATTTTTCTGCTTGTTGACTCTGAAAATGTGATGAATTTTCATAAAAATGCTTCATCTAGAAATGTTTATTTTTAAACTGTTAAAAATATTTAGCTTTTAAAACCAAAATAAAGATTAAAACAGGTTTAAACCCCCGGATTTCACTGAAAAAATCAGAATTTTATCAGCATTGTAGAGGGGGTTACAGTTTTTGCAAAAATGAAAATGTCATGAAATATTTCAGGTGGCCCAAATATTAGTTTTTGAGACATATTAAAAGGCTTGGATTAAAAACAGAGCCTGTATGCACTGCTAATTATCCATGTAGCGTGTTTAGTGCAATTTGTGTCAAAAGCCAGTCAAACATCCAGCAATGTTACGGTCTTATTGCCTAAGTACTTAAGACTAAAGAAGCAGGGAGTTAAATTCTCCTGTCTGAGGCAAGATACTGTTTCTTAGTGCCGAAATCCGCTGACATGGAAAAAAAGAGAGGCTTTCATTGCAGCTAATGGCAGTGTACCTATCCTGTGAGTAATTACCAGTCTCCAGTCTTTGGTGCTTCTCTGCTCATGAGACTAATGTTTATTCAGAACAATAAATATAAGGTCTATGACACTTTTAAAGTAATGTTCAGATGTGTCTGTGTAACCATGGATGAGTGGTGCTAGTAGTTTTATGCTTTAGTAAACATATTTGACTCTCCGAGTGCTCCAGGGACAGTAGTGGAGTGTGGCAGATGCCGGAGAAGCGGTAATGATTTGCAATTTTGGATGAACTTGTGGTAATAGAGAATGTAATGACAAGGTAGGGGGATCAGCTTTCATCAGCTTCATTTTCTGCTTCATACAGAATATTAATGATTCATTTAGCATTGATCTGTACGGATTCGGAGCACAGATTTGTATCTATAATCTAGGAGATTGGTTAATTCTTATATCCTCACGCTAAGTAAATCTTACTAGTGCTCACAGCTGTCTCTGCGTAGTTAATGACCCTGAATAAATTCCATTATAATTCCTGGATGGTGCAAAGGTTTTTCATGGCGAGGAGCTGAAACCCTGCCTACCACCAGCCATCAGCCCAGGTGTAAGCTAGCAGTCTAGCCCCTAGGCCGAGCATCTTCCATAAGGTGTTGAACATTATCCGCTACCAGACACTTCAAATGGGAATTTAATGCATTCATTCTCCCAGAGACAGGGCTAGCTTTTCCCCAGTCCTATGCAAACCTTATGCACGTGTTTAACTTTATCTATATAAGAATCCCTGCCAAAGTCAACATTGCTAATCATCTATGTATGTGCTTAACTTGACTTTAAACATTTGCAGGTCTCAGACCTGTGTTTTCCGTTTTGGCCAAGTGAGAAAAGTGATTTATTTCTCTCAGCGTGTGATGCTTTTGGAAACTTTGTTCTCCTGACTTGCTAAAAGAAAAAGTACTTTTACTTGAAGTAAGCATTTCATCTGCTCTGAGCACTGATGTGCCAAACATAGTGGGCTGGGAGAAATTAATTTTTACTTATTTTCTTTGTCACAGGTGAACAGGAATGTTTTTGCAGGGGGCTACTTAATGCACTTTCGACTTATAAGTAAAAGGATTGTTTCTTTATTTGAAATTGTAGATACTTAACAATCAGACACAATAAAGTGAGGAAATGACTACGGCTTTTGAGAAACAGGTTTCTAACCAGTAAGCATAAACCTGGTACTGATAGAATGGAAGAAAAATCTGTATTTAATCAATTTGATCAAATTTAACCTTTACAAAATTGAGCTTTCCCTGCATAAGTCACACATGCACCTGCTGTGCAAAAGGAGGAAATCTTCTGTATCTAGGAGACTACAGCCAGCTAATCAACTTTAACAGTATATTATTTTCCTGTTTTAAAAATTTTTTCCTATCTAAATCCTAGGGACTGACTAACAAGAACACAGAGTACCTGTGGTGCCTTTTGATTTACAAGCTTCTAGGTTCAGTCCATGACTCAAAATTATCTTGTTCATAACTGCATGGGCAATGTGAAATTTAGAGTAGCTATCACAAAAGTGGAATAGAAGAAGTAGTTGAAATTTTCACTTTGGCGATAAGATTAAAATAAAGTAAATATCAAAATGGTGACTATCAACAAAAGGAATGATAAACATGTTTCCTTTTGTGCTACAAAAGAATAGTCCTCTTCAGGTGCTAGAACTGTCCTTAGAGCCAGGTTGAGATATCAAATTCATACTGTCTAGCACCTGACTACAGCAGTAACTGCTGATGTCAGTGGCACCATCTGTAGAGCAAGAAGTTACTCAGTGTGATCAAAGATGTAGAAACTAGCTCACCATAATTTCAAAATGTTTTCCCATCTGGAGTTGCTATCATAGGTACTTCAGGGGAAGACTGTGCCTGTTTTTCCTGTCTGGAAAAACTGGGGAATCTTCAAGTCTTGTGCTATAGTGAAGATGGACTTGGGTAGCAGTTCCATAACGGCTATTGAAGCCATGCGTAGTGCCTAAAATGCTGACTTAACTCAATAGCATCCTCTTACTATAAACAGAAACTATGAATTTCTAGAACAAGCTAAATAAGAAGCTCAAAAGGAGACAGAGCTAGTCCCCACATTTAATGAAATGCTAAAGTTAAATACTATGTTCTTTGTTTTTCAGCACAATTTAAGTGAAAACGCATACCAATCCTTAAATGAAACTGAGGACAACACAGGAAGAGGAGGTTAAATTTTCATCTAGGATTTTTTAAAATGAAAAAATTGTTTAGGCAGCTCCAAGTTACACAGGTAACTTGGCTAGTACGAATAACCACAGGTGGTGAGTCAGCAAGCAACTTTAGGAAGCGTGGCTGTTTGTTTTACCTTGGGATTACACAGAGAAGGGAGAGTAACTCTTGCAATATATCCAGTGTATCTCACTGGAGAATTCCCTTTCACTCTTTGGGTTGGTTTTGCTGGCTGCGTAGACAGATCTCCTTTTCGTTTGTTCCACATGGAACAGCCCCCAAGCAATTAAATGAAAGCTATTTCAGCTACTGTTTCCTAATTCACCCGAGTATCAGTATTTTTCATGTAATGTTCATGTCGTCCACTGGCTCATAAATAGATCCTGTAGTGCTTTATAAAAAAAGTGGATAAATTCCTCTATTTGATGTATCTAAGTGGGTAAATGATGTGTTGACTAGATAAAAGTGGGATTCTGATTTATCAGTCCTTTACCTAAGTTTACCCTTAAATTTCCTGCTGCAGTTATTGCCTCCATACCCCTGCTTGGGAGATTCCAAACCATACAGAAAAAAAAAAGAGAAAAAAAGAGCAGAACATACCTTTGTTTGACTCGGATGAATTTGTCACTCTTTTAGTAAAAGTCAGAACCCGAAGACTTTGATGTGTAAACACATTACGAACTTTTTCTCCTGCTCTTTTCATGTTACTAGGACTGCAAAGGACACATTAAATAACGGAGCTCCTCTGATATTCCAGAAGCAAGTGCAACAGTATCTTACAGAAAGTCTATTCTCATGGGTTTTCAAAGAAAATAACCTGATCCAAATATACATTCAAACTCTGAGTATGCATTCAGAATGAAACAATTCTTCCTTGGTTCATCTCATGGGGAGTCTCTACTCAGTTTAAACCAGCGCGAGTCATTAGAAGTTCAATATTAAAGCAAAATAGAACTAACTTGAGACAGTTCATTTTTCTTCTTGGGGACTTTTCTGTCTAAAAAGTCCTAAAAAATGCTTCAGAAGGCTTTGGAGTTCATATATGAAAGATATACATACAAATATCAGGATTAGTGTATGGAACAGTTTGGGGGTTTTGTTTCGGAAGTACTTCTTCTCTCTTCCCTCCCAGCTTTTTCACTGTGAGAATGTAAATATTTGGAAAATAACAGGTGCTTGAGCTTTTCCAGGGCCTTCTTTTTTTTTTTTTTTTTTTTTTTACCATGGGAAATCAGCCACAATGCTTGTGGTTTGTTTTGTTTTTTTTTTCCCCCCTCACAAACAGAACAAGTCTTACAGCCACTGTCTGCCATGAATAAATCAAAGAAAATAAGAAAACTCCTCTGGGCCTGCAGCAACCTCCTGTAGCTAATTTCCTTAATGCCAATAGAGATATATCATTAATATATTGTATATCATTAATGTCCTTAGCAGAAGATAACAAGAGCTATGGGTAAGCAATAGAAAAATGACATATACTGATAGTCTGATCTAATTGCCATCAAAGCCAGGGAGTGAAGAAGTGATTCACAGACTGTGTGGAAAAGTAGGGCTGCTGTATCTGAAGATACTGTCTTTGAAGGGGGAAAAAGTTTGTCAGTGAAGTCTCACTGAAATGAAAGATCTATAGAGCTCTTATTTTTACTTCAATTATGAACTATAGCAGACGTGAATCAAGAATGTCATACTGCCACTTCCATGATTTTTTTTTTAGATTCCTCATTTTCTTTTGTAGACAAAGCTGCTGATAGTCACAGTAAAGCAAAGGTATTTCCTAACGATTACATTTTGTTAGTGTTTGGAGTCGGTGAGCACATGGTGCAGCAACGTGTGATCGCTGCACAACAGTTGGAACATGTCTCGCTGTTGCTGTGTCTTCCTCATGACTGCCGGCAAAATGACTGCGTTGGCAAAAACAGTTCACAGCGCCTGTGTGGTGATGCTGGGAGAGGGTGAGCTGCTGTAAACTAGAGCTTGCTTAACTCTCCATCAGAATATTTCTCCATTAAAGCTGTCTTTCATAAACCCAGCAGTTTTAATAGGACAATTTTGATCTTGCGTTTTGACTTTTGCAGCGAGCGTGCAAGCTCGCGGGAGCTGGGCAAAGGAACATGTAGCCCCCTCCAGCCTCTTCCTGGGAAGCCCAGCCCAGAGTTCCTAGTGTGATTATAGCTCTGTTACCTTTCAGCTTGGTGATTTGGTGGAATCACCTGTTTATGCCATGATCCTATATTATTTAGATCAAAACATCAGTATTTCAGAGTTTTCCATAGTATTCCATTAGTTTCAGAATTTTGACATTGCATTTTTCATCTAACTTCAAATTTAAAGCAAAAGTTCTAGTGCCCACTGGAATAGGAATTCTGGGTGTAAACCAGATCAGCTACAGAGGTTTTATTATTGCCTATATATGCTATTGAGAAAAGTGAGATGTTTGTCATTCACTGTGCTAATTAAAGCTTTTTCATTCATGCATGGTAGATTCAGCATTATTGCTATCCTTGCTTGGCACTGTAGTAAAGAATGTGTTATTGCCGATCAGATGACTGATTTACAATTCATAAAATAATTTATAAAACAGTTAGGATCTCTTGAGCCTGAAGCCTGACTTTAGAAATAACTTTTATTTAATTAGAAAAGCTGGGTACTTTTGAGGTGGAAAAATTCTGAAATCCTTACTAAGTTTAATTATAAAAAGACATGTTTTTTCTCATTCAGCTGTCCTGTAAGAATATTTTGGTGGTCTGTATGACTACCGTGAGGAATGATAGCAATAGCATGATAAAATGCACAAGATTGGTTTGAGTAAATTTTTAGACCACACATGGGATTGCAGAAATTATAGAATGCTAAGCAGACAAAATAAGTTAAAGCACCAGCTAATGGATGACTGCATACAACATCTGTATACATTTTAGATGTCATTTTGGGTACACAGCAATTTGTGGAACAAGCAGATCAAGGCATTTGCAGCAGCATTTCTTGAAAAGACAATTCACTAGAAGAATTTGACAGTGTTTTACACTGTCATTTTTAATTATGTTTTAGCAGTGTCAGTTTGCACTTCAATTTTGAAAATATTATTTATTAATTTAGTATAATTATTGCATATGGTGAGCCAGCTTTACTTTGAAATGAAAATCAAAAATTTCTATTTGGATTATGCTTTTAAAAGATTTTTTTTTTCTCAACATAGATTCTTTCTTCGTGTTTTCACTCTGTCTACACTGATGTGATGAGGTAAAAAGCTCATTTCTTTCCAAATGAATATATAATGATGCTAGTACTAAAACAGTTAACTGGATAGCTGATATTTACAAGAATCTTCAAATGTAATGACTTCAAGTTCTTTGTTGAATATTCATTAAATATCCTTTTCTCATAGGGCTTATAAATCCTCCGAAATGCAATACATACACACTTTAAAATTTGACAGAAAATACTCATATTTCTAAGATAAAGGGTTTTTTCTTCTTTAAGCACTCTCTCAAATCATATATAATCAGGAACATTGGCAACACTGCTGCTCAGAGAAGGACAGAGTGAACATCAAGAAATCCAAATGAATTCAATCCCATTAAATGTAATGGTGTGGTAAATCTCACTATACCATCTGCTGTAGAAGGCTGAGACACTATTGGAATTCCACATCTTATTTACATAGCAGATAAGAATGTGTTGGGAGATTTATATGGCGAATGAATACCCAGAGACAAAACTAAGTTTCTAGTCTGTTCACATCTGGGGAACATCTACATCTGTAGAGCATTATACAAAAACTACTGTAAGTTAGCCTTTCTGAGAAAGACCCCGCCACTTCATTCCAACATTACCCATAAAGAAAAAAAAAACACAAAACAGTGAAAAAGTTCCTGGAAACGCTGGTGGGAGCTGAGCTACTTCATCAAAAGAAAACATAACCTTCCCTAAATTAGTTCATATTTCCAAAGGAATTAACATCGAACATCGTAGCAGATAGGTTGTATCACATTTAAAACATCTGTGCTGTGAGTTCAGAAATCACCCTGTGGCAAAACATTAAGGAAAACATGCCACAGATTTATTTTTTCCCTCTCTTGAACATTTAGATTGACACTCTCCATTGTAACTAGATTCATAACTTTCATTTACTTAATACTGAAATAGAGCTGAGCTTCAGCCCAGTTTTAAACCAGATGATATCACAGGTGTATCTTGCACAATATATGAACTATAGAGGAACAAAACACTGCACAGTAGCCTCCACCTGATATGCTCCTCTCTATCATTATTTTTAATAAACGTTGAGCTGCCTTGGGAATGGCATGTCCTTTGTGCACATTGATTATAAAACCCATCACTTGTCAATTCAGTTAAACATTAAAGTTCTAATACATCAAAAGTGCATAGGGGAGCTGACCTGGGCTAAGAAAGCATTTTATGCAGGAATATTAATAGAGTTCTTCTGCAGCAGCCTCATGTACTTCAGATTGGAAACCTCTGAACCAAAGCCAATTGACAGTAACATATTTGGAAAGGAAGATGCTTTTAAATTACCTCCTTTCCATTTAATCAGACAAGCAACCTCTGAATCCCAAGCCGTGGGTGAATGTTTAAGAGAACATTCTTTATATAGTTAGCTGAACCATGCCCAAGAGCGCCCACTGACAGCTTTCCTATTACCAGAAGGACAATGAATCATATGAACTTTGCTGACACACATGCTATAATAATTGTTACATTTTCTTTTAGAATATATCCTTGGGCTCGGTTTTGGCCTCACCTTAAAGGTGACAGCTTGTAAGCTACATAACCTAGCCTGCCACTAAATCATCAATAACAGTTCTTAAAATATCCTGTAATAATTCAGCAGTGCATTGGTACTGATCCTAATGGAATCAGACATCAGCAGTTATGCTATTTCCTCCACAGATTCTGGATACTTCTATTGAACATTTGTTAAAACAGTTGTTCATCTACAGTGTACATATTCCTGCCAAGCTTCATGGAAATATTTCTATTCATTATTTTTTAATGTCAATTCTCAGTAAAAATTCGTCTTTTTTGCTTGGAACTCAGTCTGATGCTATATAGACAACTTTCTTTCATTAAGCAGACATAGTTTTGTACATTAAAACAAACATATTTACATTCCCTTCAGGTTAATGGCCAAATTTTCCCAACAGCTTTCAAGTAGGAGCACTGAAATAAGAAAAAGCTCTGTATTTTTTCTATATCGCAGCCCTATTAAGTCTTTTGTTTTCAAAAGCATACCTGAGGCAACCCACATTCATGTCCACTTGATTTTTCTCCACTGAATGCTCTAAAAGAGATTTCTGGGAAGTACTAGCACATTTTGGATGCTGATGCAATACTAAAATTAGTAATTGTGATTATTGATATGTGTTATTAATGATATATGTACTGTTACAGTGGAACAGCTTCTGTTCCAAAAAAATTCTTATTGAAACAATATGGTCATTACATTTTCCTTAATCGTGGTAAACATTTCCCAGCAGAACTGGTGACAATAATTTTATCAGAGTAGAGCTTTACAATAGATTTTAGCCAGCGTTTGCCAAATGTGGTCCCTTTTGTCCTGGATTCCCTTCTGCTTTTTTTCAGTTTGACAGAGCCTCGGGGGGTGGTGGTGGTGGTTGGTGGTATTGCCTGCAGAAATCCCGATGTCCCTGCTGACTGGCACATCGAGGTGGAAATGTCTTTGCAGTTCCTGGCAGGCTGCAGCCTCAGAGGTAGGGAGTGCCCTGAGCCCACCCTGCCCGGCTCATCTGGGCGTCCCCGAGGAAGGTCAGATGCCACATGGGGAGCTGCAGAGATGACAGCCCTCTCAGGGTGTGAATGACTGCCACCAAAGCTAGCAAAGGAGACATGAAAGTTGACTCGTCAGTTGGATGCAGTTGGCTGAGTTAAAGGCTGGCCAGAGTACTTGCCTGCATGGTTTTATGAACCGGATTTAACCAGCGAAGTTCTAACCCATTTAGCTGGGCTGCTTGTGCAGTCAATAAGCTCCTCACTTTCTGTGGTTCTGCATCGAAGACTTCTGTGATCAGGTTTAAATGTCTAAATATGATTATCATTAAATCCCTTCTCCATATTAAGAAATGCTGGGATTTATTTCATAAAATAATTGCGGTTAAATCCAGTGGTGTTGTCAGATACCAATTCTATGAAAAAATGTTGGATTTCATACTGTGTGGATTATTCTGTGAAATTCATTTTCACATAATTTTATAAATTCTTTTTAATTTCATTAAAGTAGCCTATATTTTGCTATGAAGAAAATGACAATAGAATGCACGAGCCATAACTTCTTTGTTTGATTCCCTTCTGTCCCATTTATATCTTTCAAAGGCAGTATCATTTCTAGGGCTGCCCAATAAAGAAAAGGCTATGGCTTACAAAACAGTGTTACTCTTGACCTTCTCCAAGGACGCTGTAGATACCATGTATAGACCTGCAGATGTAGGTGGATATAAGGAATGATTAGAATATAATTCCTTCTCATCGCTGTGATGCTTGAGACCTTCACAATTTCAACTTGAGAAAATATGTTTCCTTTTTCTCCTCCATCTCCCCAGAAGGTCTTCCAAGAAAGACCCCCCATGTCTTTCTTGATCTCTCCAAACCTCAGGTTTCCACAAAAGCTTCAGTATCCATCAGTGTTTTACCAGACATTCAGGAGTTTTTGATTTCCTGAGTCTACACCCTGCTTGCTCAGAGAACTTTTCCAGACTGTGACTAAACTCTCACAGAGACAGCAAACACCTAATTTCCTCTGTCCCTTGTCACAAGGCCCTTTGTCTTCAACTCTCTGATCTTTCATTTTCTCCTCCCCACGCTCTGTCTTTTCTCTTGTGTGTTCATCTTGTCTTCATTTTTCTTTTCTTTCATACCAATCTGCTTCAGATCTAATTTCACATTTCCTCACCTTTCTCCTTGAGATAACTTACTGTATCTCATGTATGAATAAATACAGGTATAAATAAATACGTGTAAAGGCATGTATGAATAAATAGGCATCATGGAAATTGCAAGACTTGACTGTGACCTCTTTTTTCTAACCCTTCCTATTGGCTTTTTTTTGCTTATGCTTATGCTTTTTGCTTATGTTATTTATTAGCATCTTGTCCTCTTTACTATGTGAGGGCATGAAACACATGATTTATTTGGAAATTCTGTTCAAATAAAAATGGAAGAATCCCATGCAAATGTAGTTCTCATATTCACCTGCACTACTGCTTATTTCCTTAGCCAAAATGAAGAGAAATGGTTGAGTTGTCTTCTCTAGAGAACATGTTAAGTCCTAATGAACATTATGCAACTGGGAAATACAGGAGTCATAAAGCCTCTCCAAGACACAACTCCTTCTATTATTCCCGCTGAAGGGGTATATCACTGCCATTTTGGGCAAGGGTTGTAAAGACCGCTTAAGCATTATATAGTTTCCTGCTTTATTTCTAAGACATGAATTTTTTTCTCTCTCTGTCTCTCTGTTTTGTTGTTTTTTTAAAGAATGTCAATCCATTTCACGCAGTCTTATCTTTTTCAGTCTACAGAATGATACATACAATAAATACAGTTATCTTTTTGATAGAGGTTGTTTTGAACTCTTGATCACAGGTTGAATATTTCAATGTGTTGTGATGATACCCAGTATCTCTCTATTTCACATATTTTGTGACATTTTGATAACATCCCACTTATGCAATTGCAAGTCTTTCTCAAACACCAGTAAACGTTTACTTTGCAGGAGGAAAACTGGCTTTGTAGCTTTTAGTTCCTCTAATACAAACTGTTGAAGTAATCAGACTACGTAACTTATCATTCAAAGACAAACAGAACTGTTTTATTTGATATTTATTCAATATCCCAGAGGTCTGAAAATATCAAATTACTTTTTTGGCAACTAAGGCGATATTCATTAAACATGGGCCTTAATTTACTTCATGACACTTCAGCTGCTGGTACAAGCCACTAGCTGGGCACACAATATTTAAGAAGTCCAATACAATCATAGAAGTAGCACACAGAGTACCACCGAGTGCACTAAAGAGTCTGTGTAAAGACCTTACTGTAAGGGAGAAAGAGAAGCAGACAAACAACAACAAACTACGTTTATTCAGTCACGATATATACTTTCTATATCTTTCTTTTTTATCTTAATTTAGTTTGCAACTAATTAGGTATTGGTTTTGCCAAATGAGTTATCACACTTTTCTCTTAGCTGCCCATTACAACAAAGACCTTAACTGTTGGGTGACTTCTGAGTAGTCACTATAGAAAATACACTCTAATGAAAATTATCTTGTATTTGTAGAGTCAGGAAATAATGGTGAGTTGTCAAAATACTGAAGTTCTCAAAAAAAATTGTCAGAAAACATAGATATAAAAGTGTATTTATGCTTTCCAAACAGATTTTTGGCTTTGTCTTTTCACACAGCGCTGGAAAAAATACAAAAAGTTCTTTGATAAGACTGTGTGCAAAGCAGTGAACCATAACTCAAACCTAGAGCGAACTGGAATCCATTATGAGTTCAAGCTGTATTCATTCACACATTTTATTTATCATTTTTATACTTCTGATATCCTTCTCTACATGCAAACCTATATTTTTTGCTTTAGGTCAGCCAGAGAATGGCCTGTTTTTATGCCCGTTCCCACCCATCCGGAATCATGGAAATAACACAGAAAATGCTATTTTCTGTCTTTGTGGTTGCAAAAATATATTGTTGTAGAGCCCTGTTCTTTCAGAGTTACCCTTTCAGAATGAAAGGAGGTTGGGTGGCCAACTGTGGGTGGTGCAGATGGCCATAGACTGTTGCTGAAGCACAGCCTCAAGACCATGAGCATTTATAGCTCCATCCACCCCATACGTGTGGTTGGCTATTTTTTGAAGAGAAAAATAGTGTCATAGTTTTTGTAAGACAGACTGAATACTCTGAAGTGTTCCACAGCTATTCCAATTGCTAAATGTGGCTAGAGATGCCTGCCAGTCAAGACACTGTCAGACCACGGAACAGCCAATAATCCTGTTCTGCTCTGGAATATTTTCAGCTAGAAAAACGATTTTTTAGAATAGAAAACATAAATTCTCCAAAGCTGATGCTGAGCATAATCTTGCTTCTGAAAACAAACGAAAGATACTTTCTCCTAAAGAATAGAAGTGGGCTACTCTTGTCCTCTACATCCCAGTGAGGAGGGTGATGTTGGCTCAGAAATACCAGTGTAGAGTAATATATTGTAATATTGTAGGGTAATAGTTTTCTTTAGTCATATTTTTCTTTAGTCATTATTCTGCAGACTTGCAAATGTTTTGTATGCCTGTGAAAAATATAATGCCCTATGCTACCTAGCCAAGAAGCACAAAACTCCATCTTATTGACTGGGGGATGTCAGCAGTAAGCATATTAACACTTACTCACACATACAATGTTTTTCCTATGGCATTCTGACATTAATGACCCTGGGAAAAGTCCTAGGGTATTCCTAGTGAAATGACACAAAATAAATCTAATTTTTAATGGAAGCTTAGATCTCTCCAGAGCTCTTTTTTCATCCCAAGGTTTTAGCCATGCAGGATGAAGCCCATTAAACAGAAGAGCAGTAAAACAATATTGCAGAATAGTGCGCGTTTACTCATTAATGAGAAGTTCTGATATAAAACTGGACATTTCTTGCAGGGTGGAATCTTTTCATTCCTGGTTTTGCGGGGAGCAGGAGGAAGACAGCAGAAAGGGAGGAGGGGGAATCCTTTAATTGTTAGTGCAGGTTTTAAACTGACAAGCCTCAAAGGCAGAATACCGACTCTTTGATCTTAAAAGGGTTGTAAATGGATGGTCTCACTTGTGTTTATTCAAATATTTGCAGGTAAACGCTGATAATTTAAACTGAGTCAAAGCTGCAGAATTTAGCATAAGTGATTTGCATACAAGAGCCTCAAAATAAATATCAATTCAGAGGTCTTGAATGTTGTCAAAAACTAATCATGGCTTGAAATTAACTTGGAGCTTGCCTATGTATGGAAGTCTGTGCTCAGGAAACTAAAGCGTTCATTGACAACCAATAGTCTAATAGATGTGCTTAATCCCCGCTAACAGGGCTGTGTGGTAGCTGTAGGTATCTGCAGTCACATACCTGGTGGTTTGGGGCATATCAAGGGCAAAAGGGCAACCTGGCAGGGCAGAGAAGAGCTGAGCTGATACGCTGTGCATCCTCACCACCAGACGTTATCCACCGGAGACATCCTTTGGAGACAGTCTGTAGCTGATTCTAGTTAACAGCTGAGAGAACTGCTTCTAGTGAGTGCTCTTGTAGATGACTTGCATTTTGCTGTTTCTGGGCAGAGTTGTTAATTCTTGAACTACTGGATTCTTGACAAGTTGTTTTACTATTTGTAATTATTCGTATTTCAAGTAAAGGTTTCACAGTTTCTAAATTACTTGATTGTCTTCAAAATCTATTTTTAGCACCTGGTTCCTGCTACTTATTTTACAGCTAATGACTTCTTGGCATAATTTTGTGCCTGTTACTTGACTGAAGGAATGTACATCCTGTATGAGCACTGAGCGATCCATTTGGAAGTACAGAAATGTCATACTTCCTCTCCAAAAGCCAACAAAAATTGTCTGTGTTTTGGAAGTCTTCTGTGCGCACAAATGCTGCAACTGATGAAATGAGTTACTAATAATTAACATTTATCAAGTCAGATCACCCGTACTGCCCAACTTAATAACATAAGATAAAAGTTTCAGCCTCTCGATTCCCTTGGGGGAGTGTTTAGGGCATCAACACGTATAAAAGAGACTAGAAAATAATTTCAATTTGTGCAAAAATTTGCAGACTGCTTCCTTTAGTCTGACCTGGTATCTCGTTATGTGGGAAGAGTAGCTGATTACAACATTACAGAGTTAGGTCAGCACTTCAGTCCTTCTCCTTCTGTGCATTTCTGTGCATTGCCAATTTGGATCTTACATGGACAACAGAGATCTGTAAGACTAAGACCAGTTCTGGGCATTAGAAATATATTAATGCCAGACTCCCATATAAGGAAAAATTAGCAGCAAGCAGCTGGCTTTCTCAGCTAGTCATTGCTTACTCAATTCCCTCTTCAGGTGTTTGTCACGTACAAGGTCTTTCTATTTTGCTTGACTCAGGGTGGCGTGCCCAAAGTTTGAGCTGGTGACATTACAGGTTATTCTTCAGAGAATAAAAGTGGTATGTTACCAATCAATACAGCAACTTAGTAAATCATAGAAGGTGAGTGTCTAGGTTTCAGTTCTCTAGAACTTAGTCTTCATGAAGAGTGTCTACCAGATCCAGCTATGAGTCTTGGGCTGAGATTTTCATAGGGAATTAGGTGTTGCATAGTATAGAAGGTGAGTGTCTAGGTTTCAGTTCTCTAGAACTTAGTCTTCATGAAAAGTGAATGAGTGTCTACCAGATCCAGCTATGGGTCTTGCGCTGAGATTTTCATAGGGAATTAGGTATTGCATAGTAAATTAGCTATCTTTTTAAAGACCTAAGTCTTAAGAAGCATAACTGGAGTCCCTCTTTTTCAATTTGATGTCATGAGTTAAAGTTTGCTGTAAGTACAGTCATGTTAGGCCATAATTTTATTTGAAATGATTTAGAATAAGAAGAGTTTTGAGTAATAAGTAGGCTCTTTTTATTTCAATAATTAAAAAAATAATGATTGTTGGACAGGGTAGGAAAGCAATTTTTGAGAGTTTGTGGAAATTCTGATTATTTTCTTCATTAGATGGGAAGACTAAAATCCTTCCTTTCTCTGGATGGAAGGTCTGCCAGCACTGGGGAGAAGCCGGAGTGCTAACAGAAGCACTCAGCACCTAAATAATGCCAGCCCTGCCCTCTGATGATGGTACTAAATTCTGACATTCAGAAAAACTTCTCTGCTGGTGTTGCCATAGCTCCCTGAGCTCAGCACCTGCAATCCAGCTGCTTCCCCACTGCGATGACTCATTGACATTTCAACACTCTACTTAGTCCACCTTATTGACTCTCCAACTTCCTGCCTTATTGCTTTATTCTCTGGTTCTCTGCACACTTTTCCTGGTCCCATTCTAGCCATCTTTTATTAGTCAGATGTCCACAACTCATCTGACTCTGAAATTTTCATCTGCTGTATAGGATATCTTACTACTGTTTTTCTACCGCTCTCCCCACACCTCTTTTCTTCCCTCCCAACTCCTGTCCACGGAACACACTTTGAGCGGTTTGAATATCTGGACATTACCCCAAGGAATTTGACTTGTAAAACACAATAATAACAACTAACCAACAAACAGTCACATTTGGTCATTAACAGCAGTCTGTAGAATTCTGTTGCTGTCTGAGCCTGGGTCTAATCTTATTACTGTTTCATGAGTTACTCAAGCATTTATTTTTAATAAAGATTTTTTCAATTTTGAAATTTAAGTATATATGCTATAGTTTTTTCCAGAAAATGAGTGCAGTTCTCAAGTTCAGCTACTTTGTGTGCAGTTGGCCACTGTGTACAAAAAAGACCTTAGAAGTTGTTTTTTCTTAATTTGTGCTAATTTTTTTTTTTAATACACTTGCGCATATCTGGTGATCCCATTGTATTTTCTGAAGTTTTTGAAAATGCAAACTTAGTATTTTCCTCTTGCAAAACCTAAAGCACACTTTCAAAGATTAGGTTAAAGCTGACTGAAACTTTCACACTATCACCCCAGTATTTTTTACACGATAGCAAGTTAGCAGCTAAAAAAAAAAGTAGAATTAGTTTGGTGTGTGATTTCAGTGTATGGTGTATGATCTGGCTAGAAGCATCTGCGTGGTAGTTGAAAGGCTGTTAGATATTACATGGGCTTCATTTATATCACAGAGAGTGATTAGTTATAATGCACTAGCTTGTTTAGTTTCTTGCTAATAAGGAATTGTAGGCTTAATACATGCATCTAGAAGAATATGAATATGACCTTTTGACAGTATTATTTTACGTATCACAGCACTGTAAATTTTATTTCAGCTGCAGTCTGATCCTGTATTGCACCAAACCCCTTCTGTGAAATGCCAAAAATCTCAGTTTCTGTTACATTAAGAATTCTGAACACCTCAAGAAATTCTGCTCATGAGTCTTAATGACACTTCTTGGACTTAATACAGATGTAGGAAGAATATGAACAGCCAATTGCTGGCTGTTCAGTCTCACTAAATATAAGTGAATTTATAGTGTTCTGGACCTCAGAAGATTTAGTCCCATGTACTAAGTCTTGGGGGATTTCAACAACAAAATCTTAGGTTTTTGATCCTGCTAGTATACGATTATCTTAAATACATGCGTAATTCAACTGACTTATCTGGGACTGCTCAAGCTCCTAAAGTTGATAGTGTAGTTGTAGGATCATGGCCTTAACGTGGGCAGAAATATTTGTGTGGGGATTTCTCATTTCAGTTCAGAAGCATTTGAAGTCCTTGTGAGTGAAACTAAGACTATATCACCAGGTTTATGGCATTGCTTCACTTTACATCACTGTCATAAAACCCAAATTAATATTGTTCCGTTGTGTATATTTTACACATTCTTTCCTAAGAATGAGTTTGTGATAAGCCATTTTCTCTCCTTTTTCCATAACAGTTTTTGTTACATGACTTCCAAATTTTAATGCCTAATATGATCTTTGAAACGCTATAAACTTTTAACAGACTTTAAACATAAAGTGAGTGAATAAATTGCCAGGGAGTCTGTGGTTTGATCCCAGGAAATCCTGATTAATAGCCTTTGGGTTTTTTTTAGACCACCCTGAATACATTGTGAAAAACAGTTGACTCATTTTATGGCCATTTAGATTGTAATTCAACCAACTAAATTTATAACAAATTTTTAAAAAACACTAAATGTAGACATAAGAATTTATATTTCTTCATATAAGGCCATATGCTGAACACATTTCTTGCTCTATTTAGTTCAGTCTTGTAAATGTATAGTTCTGTATATTTGCTAACCACATAAAATCTATTTTTAATATAAAAAGGGCTTAATCCAAAACCAGTGTAATTAATGTGAAAGTAATTGTATTCATAATATTCCCATTGATTTTCATTGATCAGGAATTACACATTTAGAAGTGAAACTAATTTACACATGTGTTTTAGGAACCTTCCCAATAACATTTTTGGTAGGAAGTGGAAAATGTAACATAATTTTGCAAGATAATTTGCCAGAACATCTTTTTTCCTCTTTATTTAATGTGTAGTTTATATCAACAGTAGTTTAAGAACCTGGTGGTTGCACTTTATTCTTTGTTAGTTGTAATATCCATTAAAAGAAAGATGTACTTACTGTTGGTCTAAATCTTGACATTACTAGTCAAGGTCAAGGCATAGAGCTAAATTGGGTCATTTTGTTTTAATAACTTGGGAATCTTTGGTGCTGGTCACCTTACAGAAACTTAATTCCTTCATAGACTAGATTACCAGAAACTTGAATGGGTGTTGATCCTGGCGTGGTGGTAAGACACGGCCTATGGTACAAAATTGCTGTGTACAAAGGCTCTGTCTATATAGGGGACGTTTTCATGTACATGTGCTGTGTTCATGTGCACATACAGAAAGGATGGATTTTTTTCTTATTGAAAATGGGATTCTTTTGGTCACAGTGTTTGCAATAATAATATAGATGCAAAAGGAAAGAAACAGTCTTCTACAATGCTGCTACAGAAGGCTGATTATTGAAAAAATAATTTGCACATTGTGCAAAATTTAACAAATCCCATTAAGTAAAATAGTAAACAAAACCTATATAAAACCTCTGATAGTTAAGTAGCAATAAATAGAATATATTTGCATTGTCTTTGCAATATGCTCAGATTTGCTTTTTCTTTTCAAGAAGAAATAAATGATTTTCCACATAATAGAAAATTGAGTTTACTATTTCTAAAATCCTCTTAACATAGGAAAAGGAAACATATTTTAATATTAGTGCTTATCACAGCATTTAAGGCATCACCATCCCCCCTCGAGCTTTCTACTCTTAAATAAAAAAGGAAAAATCCTATTGTTTTCCTAGCTTCACTTTGCTTCTAGTGATTGATGTAGAATTTTACTGCCATCCAATGGCAAGGACCTATTATAGCCTAAGTAAATGTCTAATGCTTTTTGATCAAATTGCAGTCTAGGGAATTTAACTTATGTAGTACACTTAGAACTTACATCAATACATCTCTGTTCGTTACACAGTGAGAAAGAAATATGACTACAGTTTCAATTTATTCTGTGTTTCCTAATTCAATTTAACTCTGAATTACTAATATTGTGATACATAATTACCTAAATGAATAAATCAACCTAAGCTGCTCACTAAAAAGAACATTAGTGTATAATATTAATTTTTGCGTGTACCTTGTCACGTTAGTTTAGAAGATTCCTTTCTCTACAATTAAGAGCGTTTTCCTAGTTGGCAAAATATCCTTTTGCCAAAATACTCTTCTCCATTTTACTTATTGAGTCTGGAGACTTTACAGTTGTTATTGTACACTAAAGAATTGCTTTATGACTCTCAAATGTGTTATAGGTTTTTTTGTGCCTTTTTTTTTTTTTCTTTTTACTCACACACACACAAACCTCTAAGACAGAAAGACAACTGCTTAAAACTATAATCTGAAATATAAGGATTTTGGTATACTTTTATCTTCTATGCTTTCCAGATTCAGCTTCAACTGGCAGTCCAACCTAACAGTCATTTTTTAGGGTTCTAAGAAGCAATCGAGCATTAACACACTTCATACTTTTTTCAAGTATTTATTTTAGAGAGGAAAAAATGTAGATACATCTAAAGGAAATAGCTTCATGTCATGGGCAAGAACATAAAGCCAAGCCTCCATCTTGTACTACTAACAAAAAATTACAATAATTAGTGGCTCTTAAAGGAAAAAAAAGCCCTACCGGGTTTGGAGGAAAATGTAAGTTTAGAATAAAAGAGAAAAATTAAATAACACAGAAAAAGAATAGACTCCATTATTTCTATTGTTTCATTCCAGCTGGAAGACTCCTCATGTACTGTCACTTCATTAGGATTGCTCTCCATTGCCTGTTCAAGCCAATGGACACACTTCCAGTAACATAAAAGAGACCTAAACCATGACCCAGCCACGCATTCCTATCTCCTCGCATGGATGGCTACCTGTTGTCCCACATGTATATTTCAATTCAAACATTTGTAAAAACTCTTTTGGCTTCTCACAAAGATGCAGCCAGTGGATATCTAATTTAGCATCACAACATTTAGGAACACTTTGCTAGATGTTCTCTTGATCTCGTGCCATTATTTCAATTCTTTTTAACAACACTTTGGCCACAATCTTTGACTATTACCATAGCTGTCTGGAAAGAATAATCTTTGATCAAATTAGGTCACTAACCTGGAGCACTCTACAGCACATAAGATTATTGGAGATGAAGCAAGAAACAGAATATAGAACAAAGTCCCAGAAGAATCGGACGTCTGCCTTATACGTCTGTGCCTTAGACAAATTCTACACTTATGAAAACAATTACAAAATTAGAACTTTCCTTCTATAACTGAAATACATTGATGTTAACCAGCACAAAGTCTTTGGGGTGCGTGTGCAGAGAAAAGAGTACCATGCTTAAAAATATCAATATTAAAATAGGTATGCGTATGCTATTTGCTACTTTAGTGCTTTAATACTAAAAGGATGGATGTAATAGAAAAGTACAAAGAGAAAATGAGGATCATGGGAAGTAAGTTATTTGTATTATTGTATTTATTCCGTAATTAATATCAGGACACCACAACTGCACTTGGAAAACACAGCTCACTCTTCTCAGTATTGCTATATTAACAATTGATCGGAAAATAAGTGAAAAATTTCTCTACACTTTTAAATTTGAAAATTTAAGTTTCATGCAATGTTGATGTTCATAAACTTCATAACTGGTAGAAAACAGGGGTAGATTGCTATGATATCATGACATACAGATGTGTTTAGTTTTCCCCCCCCAGAATTTAGATCGTCAAAGAGCACCAGTCTCAGAAAAGCACTGTAGGTGAGTACAGCACATGTGTTCTTCCTAGGGAATATCTGTTTATTGTTAGCTAAGTTGCTAATTCATTTTCTAAAATGTTCTTATTGCTGTAGTTCTCAATGTTTTTGCAGTATATGCTTATGCAAATTTATCGAGTTAAATCAGTTTTAAATTAATTTTTGCAAACGCTACACTTCAACTTTAATACTCCAAGTCAATATACCTTTCACAGAGCAGATATTCTCATATTCCTCAAAATTAACTTAATCAGTTTCTATAAATGGATGGGAGGAAAAATTTAATTTCTACCAATTCTTGTTTCATGTTTTAAATAATAGATTAGTTTTTTTTCTTCTTCTCTGTGCTTTGAAGGAAAGGTCTGTGTGACAGCTAACAAAGCTGCCCTGGCTTTGTAGCCCTCGTTTTATGAGACGTGAGATAACATGCTCTCTGCATGGGTCTCCACGAGTTCAGCTGGCCACAGCACATGGGCAGGCTTCAGGAAATGGAGACTTCTCCCCATTTCTGCACACAGATGTGTGCGGGGGGAGCTCTCTGCTAGCGGGGGGTGCCGTAGATCACAGGCATAGCACAAAGAAGGAGTGTGGGAGTCGGGTGGAGTGTGCTTGGGCAGATTTGGGGCTATACAATTGCTCCAGTGTTCCTGCCAACACAAGCAGCGCTGGTAAAGTGGAGACCATGGAGAATACAGCGTGTAGCCTTTGTAACGGGCTATAGTTGCCTCCGCTCAGCTATTTCCCCCACTGCAGGAAATATCGTCAGTCTATCCATCCATGACTCCTTTTGGCCAAGACGGGAGGCGAGCCTGTGCGGTGACACGAGGCGGCACACGTGGCCCTGCCACCAGCAAGAGGGAGAACACAGCCACTAGCCTCACCCCCACGGGAGAACTTTCTGCTCGTCACCTCCCTCCTTTCACTCTCCCCACATGTTAATGCATATTCAAACAATGCATCAAAATAACCGGAAGGCAAACCACCACCGAATCGCCAGCCTTCGTTCCTGAATAAGCCGCTCACAGTCAATTGCCTTTTTCCTAGTTTAATTTTCTTTGTGCATATTACAATGCTCTGTGTGCTCAGTGACAGTCACTTCTGCGAAGCTGCATTTCATTTCCTCTGACCACTAAAACTGTGATCTGCTTTACTTGCCTGAAACAAGTATCATGCACAGATTTTAATTATTTAGTCATGATTTAGCATGCATGATATATGGGTATCATTATCAATGGCTGCAATATCTCTTCTTTTGGCTATTTAACATGAGGAAGATGCTCTTTGTTATTAACATCTGTTCATCGGGGACACAGACCTTCTCAGCATTACTAGCACCTTCTGTTTTTGTCAGGAGAAGGGAAAGTGATCAAGAGCCTCATCGGAGCCTAATTTGGCACTGATGTGTTTTCCTTTCTTTTAGCGTAGCCTAGATCTAAATTGTCCCTTAAAATTACAGTAGCTTTTAAAATACTGCTCAATAACTAGATCTGACTAGGCGTAGACTAAGATGGTACAGATATGAATGTAACGTTATTTAAATGTTATGGTTGTGTGTGGGCTACAAGATGAAAAATAAGTTAATAAAAGACGTGGTGGAATTAGAAAATAAGATTAGTGAATTGCTTTAGCCGTGAAACCATCTTCTAGCTATGAAAAAACAGCTAATCTTATTTTTCCCGCACTAAGCTCATTCTAGTTTTTCCGCAGCCCAGTAAAGGCCACACAGCAGAAATGTCCCCTTTACGTTTACCTTGTTATTATGGCAGGCATTTTAGCAAGCCTTTTAAGGACGGATCTTCGGTTCACAGCGAAACAAGGCTCTGGTTCTTCTCTCCGGTGATGTTACAGCGGAGGCACCGAGCCGTTTGCAGAAGGGTTTCTCTGCTCGGCCGCTTTCCAGGCTGGTTGAACCAGAAAGGGTGGTTGTACTTTGAGGAAAGACCACACTTGAACTTTTCTGCAGATGCCTCTTAAAGAAAAGGTAAACAAAAAAAGGATTTCTACGAAAGCGTTCGATTCTGCGAGCACTGCCAATACCAACCAAATATAACGATGTTTGTGCTCCAGACCAGGATCTCATTTCTTCCTAAAAGAAAGCATCAAAATCTGATCATGTAGATAAAAGAGGCGACTTCTCATGAATATACTCTACATGATTAAAACTCCAGCTCCCTATGGTTTAGACCTGGAAGACATTTTAATTATCTATCTCACATCTTGCTATTTCTGGAATTTTGACTGCGAATGTTTCTGACATAGTGTTTCATGGAGTATCCTTTCCTCATACTGTGCTTTTTTTATACTCCAGATGTACAGTAAACAACAAAAGCTTGTTTTATCTTTTACTCTCCATCAGATGAAAGTGAAAGATAACTAGAAGGAAAAAAAAAACTTTTGAAGAATATATTTTAATCATAGATATCCTGCTTATAATCTAAAAGTCCCATAATGATCTCAAATATGCTTTACCAAATAGACCCAAACTACATATAACTGAAAAATCCAAACATTAACACTACTGTAAATAAATTAAAAAAAAAAACAAACAGCAAAGAAAAGGCTTACATCTTTCTCATTTTGCTAGGCAAAATATTCAATTTTTTCCACATAATTATTATTTTTAATCAATTTTAGCAAATTTCAGTACCAGTCTGTCAAAAACTAGCAGCACAGAAAAAAAGAATAATCGCCACGATAATCATAAGCATGTTTTGATTCTGAATACGTAAGTAAGAGCAACTCAATCACCAGGGTGATTTTCCAAATGTAATCCAGCCTACGGGATAATATTCCTACAAATAATATGCGAGTGAGAACCTAAATGCAGCATATGAAAGGTAGATATCAAGTTTACAGTGGAATGTCTTTAAAGTTTATATTAGAGTGACCACATAAATAGTGGTTTTAAAACATGGAGTTATTATGTATTCTGAATGAGAAATATGAAGAAACTTGGACAGACTCAACCTGTGCTGAGTGCTTGAGTGTTTTCTAAATTTTCCTTATCACTTTTTAAACTAGAGCAACGGACTAATGGTTTAATATACCTAAAATCTCGTTAAAAGTTTCCTCAAGTTTCTATTTATTTCCTAGATTAGTCCCTGGGTCTAATTGATATGCAGCAAATGATTGATATCTGTCAGGCCAGGCTTTGACCCGTAGAAAATGTCTACACTGTGAAAGTGAATGCAGTGACAGGACGCGTGAGCTGGTGAAGAGCTTAGCTTGTAAGGTAGTACTGCGCTGTGTAGCTTGTCCAAGCAGGCTTTAACTTCGTTACCCAAGCGGTATTCGCTGCTGCACTTGGCACCTTCTCACAGGACACGTTAGCTGAAGCGTAGCAGCATGCAAACACGGCTGGCATCGCAACCGGAGTCTTCGTGGCAGCTGGCGCCCAGACCCGTGCCAGCGCAGGCTGCGCTTTGTGACACTTCAGTGTTGCCGTGTCCATTATCTTCAGACAGGTCAATAATTAATTACGGATTTGTAAAAAATTTTGTAAAAGGGGTCTCTAAACTAGGAGTGTGGTTTTGTGAGATAGGTCTCTAAATATGACTTTCTTACATGAGGAGAAGAAAAACAAAGAAAAATGAACTAGTGAATTCATATGTACTTTGTAAGACCAGATTAACCATGTTGATGATAAACTGGCTTGTCTTTGTGTGCAATATGTACTTCTGTAACTTCATCAATTGATTCCTACATCCATAACCTCATGTTGAGCAGGAGAATATCTTTAGAAAACCTGCTTTTTTAAAAGCAGTCATGTCAAACTCATTTTATATGATGGGCTTGATCTGATATCCTGGTGCTTGGTAGCAAACACTTTCAGCAGAAGTTATTAAGTTAAACAGTATTAACAGCAAAATAAGCTATATTGTTATTCTATTTGCAATATCAACCAGTAAATGTCTGTTAATAACTCTAGCAAGGAGATCTGCAGGAAACTATTCCTACATCTTTTGGCTGCTGCCTCTTTTCTGTTCACCTGAGTAGAAATGGGGTTTTGGAGGCTGATGCGGTCAGCTTTCAGTGAGCCGAATCGTGAATTATTTGTGTCATTGGTGCAAGGACAGCTCAGGACCACCTCTTCTACTAGCTCAAGTGCAGCAACACAGAAGCTGCTCTCAGGAGCAGGCAAGTACAGCTGGTCTCCTGCCACACCGGGTCTGAGCAAATATACCTGCTAGATCTATGATGGCTCTGTGTATGTTCAGCTGCAGTGTTGTCTGGCTGCGTTTCCATGGAAGGAGGTAGAGGAGAGGTAAGTTGTCTCAAAGCCGGTTAGATCCAGCTGGGGTCTGCTAAGTCCACTCAGGTTGTGCCCATTGAACTGAACATGTGGAAGTCCTCTTTTGGCCGCTGCCAGATTTCAGAAGGGCTATTTTGGATAGGTATATGGCTGTATTAATGCGTGGACCCATTCATATCTAACACTGACCTTAATATAATAAACTCTGGGAAACCAGGTGCTTAGAGCATAATGCAGGTATGCCGAATAGCTCTGCAGGATACAGCTTTGATACAGCAAAACTCATCCTGTTTTGGAGTTTATTGGTTAGTCTAACTGAACCAAGTCTGATTTCTCACAGAGATGCTGAGAGATACACATGTACAGTGCTGGGTTCTCGGAGAACGAAGAGTGGACTGTGTTTGCAGACTTGACGGCACAAACACACATTACATGCAACCCACCAAGAGCTGCTGCTGAACTGCTCCAACCTACATAAATTGCTGTAGCGGTGCCTCTAAGCTGAGTAAATGTAGAGCATCTGGAGTAGCTTTTGAAAGCACCATGCCCCACCTGAAAATACTGATTTACTGCTTCTTCCCAAAACCACCATCCAAGCCTTGTTCTCCTCGGAGCACAGGAGTGTTTAAAACATGTATCTGGGGTAAAGGCAGCTCTTAAAAATGCCTTGCATGCTCAACTCAGATTTTGATCCATAAATGACAATTCACCTGCACTTATGCAAGTTGTGATAATTTGGGCAATGTCATAAGAGTTTTCTGAGTGACCACTTCTGCTCAGCATCTCCGCACATCAGGCCACATACATACAAAAGTCATCCATGCAAGGTTTTGACCATTAAAGCTTTGATATGATAACAAGCCATGGGCATATCAAAACGCACTGCTACCTCTTTGCAAGGCTGCCTTAAGTTGACAAAAATAAATGCAGGGAATTGGATTTGGAAAAGGGTTCTTTCCAGGTATATGTAAAGCTTTAAGTTAATTGATCAATGACAGCCAGCTATGACAGTGCCTGAAAAATTCTGGGATAACCCGTAGCACATTTCCTGCTCAGAATGAAACATATTCACTTCTGAACCAAGGTAGAGAAGGTTCTGGGCTGTCACCTTCCCCGTGCCACCCATGAAGGGTTAACAGCAGCACTCACCCTGGGAGCTGTGCACCTGTGGGGCCCCTGGATAGGGCTATAAAAGGCTGCAGCCTGGGCTTGCCTGGCTGGTTGCTGGAGGGAAGGAGTGAGGCAACTCTGTGTGTTGGCCAGGAAACAGCTGATTTGGAGTCTTTTCTTGTGCTGCTTTGGCTTGGAAACTGGAGGCGTTGACTGGAAGCGGTAAGTGATTTACATTGATGTTACGGTCATGAACCCATGGTGGGTAATGGGAAAATGGTGCTGTTTTAGAGAGGGGTGGCAATAAGCAAGAGAGGTTTGTGAAGGTGAAAGCTCCCAGAATCAGATTAGCTTGTTGAAGTGGTGATTCCTGTGGTTCCCATGTTCTTTCACATCAGGGACTCTGAGGAGCTATATGTGGGTTTAGTTAGAGGAGCTGTTTGGTAGAGTGGAGGAAGGGTATTCATTCATAGTCATCACAAATAAGAACAGGCAAGTGTGGACCTTCAAAAGCTTGCTGGCTGATTCCCTGAAAACAAATCTCCAGAAGCAGATACTCATATTATTGAAAGACAAACACTCAGCCAGTCAAGAAAAACTAATTGCTGTGAAATGTTTTATGTGGATACTGTAAATGTAGCAGTGATATGGAAATGTAGGCTTAGTTTTTGGTAAGAGCTTACATTTTGGCTGGTGTAGGAATGGTGAGTACGACGCTAGTTCCTGCTTTTTGACCCCACTTTGGATAAATGTTGCATAGAGTTTCAAATCAAGTGGACTGATGGAATTGCCGTGATGGGAGGCTAATTTTCTGGTGTTGGAGATGGAGCTGGGTTGACTTTTTTGTTCTTTAATTTAAGATTGAGTTGTGAAGAATGCCAGAGTAACAGCAAGAAAACAAAGTTTGTGAAGTGCAAGCAGTAGTAGGTCGAGTGTCCAGATGTTGTCTTCTGTGGTTTTTTCCTCTCTGTCCTGGAAGGAGCTTCAGAGCTTGAAAGGCAGTGCAGTCTACATAGTTATTGCTAATCCAAGAATTCAATACATGGAAAATTTATGCCATGAAATTGCTCTAAAGGTTAAAATGTCTTATGTGCCAGCACAGCAAGTTTCCCTTGAGGTTCCGTCAGGACTGAATTTAAATGGCTTTGAGTCCACCTAATTCCAGGCCAATTAGCTTCAACCACACTGAACCTGGAAAATTGCCTCTTTCAGGAAGTGGCCAGATTCGTACCTAGAAAACCCCACTCGTATTCTGCTCCAGGGGCTGGGTGTAAATCTTCAGTGTTCTCATTAATCTTTTAAGCTGGGGAACATAAACATCTGGAAGCTTGCACTTTCAGAGTTCTGTAACAACATCTCCAACTGGTTATTTCACTTCTTTTGTCTATAATAATGCCCCATTTCATTCCCTATGTATTATTCATATATACCTTAAATTTAATCACCAACCACTAAAGTTAAAATCACACTACACCTGAAATATAAACACCATCACACTGGAGTTGAGAACACATTATGCCTTATCCATAATTATTATCATGCTGAGGTAAGGTTCCCACCTTTTTTTTGTGATACCGCCAAGGCTTTTCTGGTTATTGGTGCCTTTTCGTACCTGTATAACAAATGCAACCTTTTACAGTTCTTTTCCTCTTGGGTCCTTTCCTCTCTACACGGGGAAATTTTTTACGTTTCATGCTCAGCCTTCTAGTTAGCTGTTTTCTGCCGCATGCGAAAGTAGTGTTAGCCAGTTAGGGATGTGCCGCCTTTGATTGCTGAAATCACTCTGGGTGTGTCCTTCGTGTTCCCCCAGCAGAAGTGCCGCTGGGGGCTCCTTATGTTACACAGGGAACATCTCCAGCAATGAACCCAGACAATGTCCTCCTTTGCCTGAGCCAGCACTCCGTGCCCTGCGCTCATCCCGCCTGGCAGTCCCTGTCTTCATTTGCTCCCCAGGCAATTTTGTGATTTCAGTGGTGAACGAAGACGCTACTATAGACTTGGCAGAGTATTTCTACAGAGAACACTGTGGTATGGTTGGGACGAGGGTTATAACAGCCTTCCTGTGCAATGGGACAGTGTGCTGTGGTGGACTGGCAGCGTGCCTATGTTTGCATGGCAGAGGGATTCTCCTAGAGCCCTGAACATCCCTGTTATCGGCGGTAGTATGGAAATAAAGCTGGTCTTGTAGGTTGGGCTTTCTGTTTAATTACTAGATCTTACCTGGAAGTCTGTGGACCGGCTGGCCTCTTACCTATTCCAGTTCTCAGGTTTCCACAGGTATTTGCTGTTGGTTACGTGTCTTTTCTGTAAGTTTCCTGAGCGGTATAATTTCTTTTTTGTTCTTCGCTGGTCTGTTCAAGCCGCCATGTGCTACGCGCCTATCTTGAGTTCTGATGTTGCCTCCTTATAATACATATATATACACATACATAATAGAATATGTACAATACATATATGCACACATAATATAATATATATAATAATAACCCATGAATTTTGACTGGACAATTATTGCAGGACTGCATTTGTATCTTTTTTTCAACTTGTATTTTTGTCAGGCCACCTAAAAAACCCCTAGTTTTGAGGGGAAAAAAAATGACTCAAAACTTCAGGCAGAAAGTAATCCCATTTAAGTGGCCTAAAAGCTGCTTACCCACAACATTTATTCGGTATATAACTAGTAAGCACCAAAAGTATTCAAATAAATAGTGCTGCAAGTCTGTACTTTGAACATTCCTTTTTTTTTTAATGGAAAGCAAAACCAAGTTAAGTGCAAAAAAAAAAAAAAAATTAAAATTGGCTTGTGTCTGTGTTAAACATGAAAATGTTGAGGCTTTGTTCAGTTTCTCTGTATTTTCTCATGCTTTATATGAAGGTAATATGTGCACTTGGTGCTTTATACAGAAAGCTGAACTTTTCTCCACCTTTTGCAATACCTGGGGTCAACAGTGCATAAATGGAGTGAGAAAATTTTATTTCAATTTGTTGTCTGGCTATAATTAAAACCACTAATGTTGTTCTAATGCTCCCTTTGTTACAGGAATCACAGTGGTAAACGTTACATCTCACCTTAAGTTATCTACAAGAAGACTTTCATGCTTATGTATTTAATTATCTAGCTTTCTTTTAATGTATTTGTCAAGCAGTCTTAAATATATTATTGCAATACCATATCTGCAATAGTATCTCCACATAAACAAATGTGCTTTTTAACTACAGCATTGAGAACTCCCTCTGGTAGGATTCCCAAACTGCTCTGCAGGTTGCTGGCTACAGCAGACTACCAAAACAAATCGCTTACCATGATCAAGGTCAGAGCCAGGTCAGTCATTCACACAATATTACATCTCTTCTTGGAAGCAGGAAGCATTTGATATTTGATTTCCCTATGCACCATTCTTTGATGGATTTTCCTTTTCTTTCCTGCAGAGGGAAGAAACTGTTATGTTAAAACTGTTATGTGTATTTACATATAATGACTGATATATATTTAATACTGATAGTGTCCTGGAAAACCATTAAGGAAATGCATCTTCTGGCTCTGCAAAAGTATGTAGTATGCTATTCTGCTGGAGTCTAAGGTAATCTTTTGTCAAAAAGTGCGTTCACATGAGGACACTGGTCATAGTGACTTACATTCACATCAGTTATTTCAGTAAAAGTTTAATGCCCAAATAGACTTCTGCAATGATTTATGAATGATCTAGGAGAGGAACACTGCTACCACTTTAGATGGCCAAGTTACCTGGATAACTGTGCTAGGCTAATTTGCCAGGGGAAGACCAAGGTTTCCATTTTCTCTATGTGCATGTATATACGGTTGTGAAAAACTAGCTGACTAATGTTGTGGCTGAAAACTGAGCAATGCGTATGCATACTCCAAAATCCTTTGGTTCGAGAGTTTTGGTAGCAAAAATACCAAAAAGATTACTAAACCTCTGGCAGGACTCCTATTTCTCATTGCATGATCTTCTCACTTTTTTAATTCAGAGCTGATAAAATGTTTATTTTGCATAGTTTTGTGATGTGGGATTTTTATGTGGGTTTTTTTTGTTGTTTTGTTTTTGCGGTTTTTGTTTTTTTGCTTGAGTTCTACTTGATTCACTTTCTGCTTCCCTGGCTCTTAAATGCTAGGGCTGCCAATGTCTTCCAATATAAGGAAAAACTGAGGATCCGGATAGGTTATGGTATATCTTCCATTGTTATTAAGAGAGTGGTCTCTTGTTAGTATGTTATGAGTGGTGTTGTGCTGGAATGGAGGAAAAACTTTGGTTTTAGGAAGTCAGAAGTGAGTAAAAACCCAGTTAACTGAAATCAAATTGCTATCTGTTACAAGATCAGGACAGCTATGTGTTGCAGAAAGTCCAAGATGATGTGATTGATGGCAAAGCATTTTACTGAACTTAGCAGCAATGATAAACACGAGTCCCTGGTAGGCCACACTCATACTGCAGTGCCAGAGCCCTTCCTCATGCTGTCATAATCCTTCATGAAGGATCTCAACACAACCAATGGCCAATGGAGTCTAAGATCAAGGTGCATTAAGCTAGAGGAAGACCCTGGAGAGACCAAAGTACATGTAATTTAATTCTATTCTAATTTGATCAAGTGCCGAAATGCTTATTTTTACTAGTTGACTTGTCTGTTGCTTATACCTACCTGGTGCCTGAATATATAGAAATATTGAATTTGAGATATTCACAAACTGTGCTCAGCAGCACATTATCCTTAAAGCTGTATAACAAACCATGGAATATATTAATTTTAAAACAGTTATTGAAAATCTCGTGTGCAACTGATTAAGCTGTACCCTCATATTATACAAAAAGTCATTTTTTTCAGTGTAAAGCCAAGGAAACTTGGGCAATGTTATCTGGATTTCAAGCCCTCCAGAGTAGTAAAAAGGTTGCAAGTATGAATAACAGTCTGAGTTTATCCTGGTAAGTAGAAAGAAAAGTAAAATGAGAAGTTTTTGTGGTCACACACTCTTATACCTTATATGAGGATAGGCGTGGCTCAATTCTGTACGAGTAAGCCCTATAAATAAGGTGGCACCTGTTTATGTGTACATAAGGAAGAAAAATAGATTTTTTTCTTGTTTTTCCTGATCCAGAAGTTTAAAATGAAATGAAATAAGCCTGAGCCAGATACAACAAACAACACGTTTAAAAATAGTGCAATGATACGCTCATTCTTTGTCTTCAAGTTGTAAAGCTTGAGACTTGTTCTCAAGATTCTGCTCCTTTAGCATTTGCAGAGGTTCAGTCACTTAAAAAAAAAAAAACACGCACACACACACAAGCTTGAGGAAATGTATATTTGACTCATTCAAGTTTCTTCTTCTGTATGAATTTGTTCTGCTGCTTGTGATGAAAGATGGTGTGTGGGGCACAGCTCTGCCTGCATGTGTAGAATGTAGTTTGGAAAATACAAGTTCCCTTACCTGGCTAAGCTATGATTGCCAGTGGGGTAAGGGAATGCGTACAGGTATCGTTGGGCTGTGAAGAACATGAAAAAAGTGGCTGGGTACTCTTTGAATGCATCTATATATCAGGGCCAGAGAGAGAAGGCAATTTTACTTGTGTAAATTGCTCTACAAGTGGTACATGTTTATAAGAGTGTCTTAAACGCAACAGCCTCCTAAATAACAAGATAGCTTGACTATTTTTGGGTTTTGGGCCCAGCTCAAAGCAAAGCTGGGCCTGGTCAGGGTAGTCTGCAAGTTGCACATGCCCAAGAGAAGCTGTAGTACACTTGTGCTTCAGACTTATAGTTCCCTGTTTCCGTGGACTGTACTGGGAACGAATCAGATGATGACTGAGCTGGCGTAAATCATGTCATGCTTGATGTATTAGAGAGGAGACAAATACCTTGCTGTTGCTTGGTCTTCCTAATCTGGCTGTGCTGAAATCCTGGGTCGTGCAAATAGAAATGCCACAGATTCTTCTACTAGCTTGACAAAGTGTGTAATCCAATGATAAATTGTACTTATTTTGGCATTTGTGTATTGTTATTTATGAGAGATGAAGACTAAAATATGAAGTAAATCCTAATACAGAGCGCCTGTGATGGGTGGTTGGCTTTCTCTTATTGTTGTTTATAGTCCTTTAAGTGCTTGTCATTGAAGACTAAGATGGTAGAAGAGGGAAACTGCCTTGGAAGTTTTTAGGGCTCATTACCTTTCTATTTATTCTCTTAGCCTCCAGTGTCCTGGGCAAGATATTAAAAATCTTTGTTCTTTTTGGAAAAGATGCTAGAAACATAATCTTCACTAATTTCTTTGCAATCAGTTTTACAGTTTAACTGACCAAAAAGCTGAAGTTGAGTTCAGGGATGCCAGTCACTTTCCATAGTTATTTTTGGATAGCGAGTCTAATATTCAAGGCAGGCACTTCCGCAAGTCTTTCACGAGCATGGTGACTGTCATTCACAAAGCTACGGATGTGATTTTCATCACTTGCATTAAATCAAAACCTGAAAAGGTAGAGACTTTCTTCTATTGAGGAAACCTGTAGGTGCTGGATTAGTGCAATAAATACAGTGGTCTTTCATCCAAACAGCCTCCCTCACTGAAAAAGAAACACATAGATGCACATAATGTACCTTTTTGGTTTCTTCTCTCCAATTATGCTAACAAGCTTCATGCTGAGAAAGGATTAGGGCTGATGGACAATCAAAGACAATGCTTCCTTCTTGGTAAAAAGGTGTGAAAAGATATAGGCACTAGAGCTGGAGTTATTAGGCATACCTGCAGGAGGCCATATGACTAAGTTAGGCCACGAGAGACTGAAGTATAGAAAATGCTTCGTCACTATTCTAAGCTCTTCAATGACATCTTTAACACCTTTTGATTCGAAAGGAAAAGCCACAATGCAAATATTCCCCTGGCAGGTTCTGCTCAGTGTTTGTGGCTCAGCGGGGCAGCACGACACCTGGCTGAGTAAAATTCCCAGTGGGAGACCTGCACTCGCCCTGCCAGCGGGGCATGGGCACCTGCAGGCGCTCAGAAAGCAAAGCTGAAGATTAAAGAGCCGGGAAGGTCCTATGGAATAAGCCCTCTACCAATTTCATTCTGTATTCCATAGTAGGAGAGGAGTGAATTAAAAGGTAGAATCAAAAGAAATGTTACGTAAGTCCCTCTAATACTTTTTATTAACCGTATTATTGCTCCTTTGGAGCACTTCAAAGAATAGCCAAAGCAAGATGGCCAGGGAAAGACAAAATTTCTTGTTCAATTGCATTACCAGGAAGTTACGACTTTTTTAAAGTAAAATTTGTACACGCTTTGGCTCTCTTGGTCTTTCATTCAGTCTTTCCTGAAGATATTTTACTTTCATTTCAATAAGACAGATTTAAAGATTGGATCAATTTTATGTCGTCTTTGTAGCTGGCTGTTTATTATCCCTTTTAAATTTATTCCTAACTTTGTGTGTGCAGTTCTTTTGGAACACCGTAATTATATCTTGCCTGCTTTCTGACTATATGGACTATTGATATGAGCCTGTGAAACCCAGTGGTCTCCAATTGAACTAATCATAAAATACTATGTAAACATCTCCCTGCATCAAGGATATATATTAAGTTACATTCCACACAGACAATGTGGAATAAAAATATTGTAACTTAGAAATGGGTATCTAATACAAACGTTATTAATGTACCTCCCAAAGACTGCTCAGAGGCAAAGGTGACTGCAGGGGCGGAGGTAGATGGTTACAGGCTGTCTTCTCTAACATCTGTGTAAATAGTGGAGTGGTGGCCTCTCGAAGTTACAAGGGCTGCAGTTTCAAATATTAAACTACAAAAAAGTCTGTCTGTGACTGTACTAAAGAAATTGCCTCTAGTATCTTTTCTTTTTTCTTTTTGGCTGCTGGTATTAAGAAAAATACCAGAAGACCACCAAGGAAGAAAGGGGCAGGAAAAGGACATAGGCATAATGAATGCCAAGATTTAGTTGACACAGTAGCAGCTCATACTGTCTGTTCTCTTTGTGGAGATGTTATCCTTTGCATCCTTGATAACCCTAGTCTTCTAACGAACCATATTGAACTGACTCATACCCCCCAATTATTCAAAAAAAGTTTCTTCTTTAAAAAATATTCTTTTCCCCAAAAGCCAAACATCCTGAATATAAAACAGCAAAGTAGAATGTTTAGAATAAGTTTTAATATCAAGGAGAGACAGTTAACTGTTAAAAATAGCCTTAAAAGATGGTCGTAGCTGTAGAGGCACCAGTCGTCTAGAGGAAAGATAGATAGGTGGTTTAAAATGGGAAACTAGAACACTGGAGACCTAGGTTTCATTCTCTCTCCCGATTTTCCTGTTAGACTTCCTTGAAAGGCTATTTTATTGTAATTCACCTGTGCCTGACTTTTTTCACCCCCAACTTCAGCTTCTGTTTGCAAACAGGTGTCGAAGTACCCATGTATGAATACAAATATAAGCCTGTTTATAAATTTATAAACTGGTCCAAAGAGTGTTGTTTTAAAGACGTATGGAAGGAAAATGCGGTTGAATATAGATGCAGCCTGCCATGTATGTGGGAAGATAAGATAATAGGCTGGAAATCACCAGTTCTAAATTTCAGCATTTCCATTTTCTCTTCAGTGGATAGAAATATTGTCACAGGTGAGGTCTTATGACCAGTCCAAATACACAAATATCAGTAATAACAAAATTAGAGAAAATTTAGTTTTCCACAGCAAGCAGTCACATGAGCTTAATATCAATAACAACATCTGACTATAATTCATCTAGGTGAAAACTGTTTTTTTACAGCAGAATTATTAATAAATTTGGGTAGAGTATGTATAAGAAAACATTAGATTGGATCAGAACTCTTCTGCTGCGCATTGGAAATACTGTGGCATTATTTCAGAAGTTCCCTTAAATGAGAAGGTTCCATGGTACGTGGGGAATTTTTTTAAGGAAATTGTGAGGTCTAGTGATGATCTGGAGAGATTTTCCCTGGACTCTTAATCACCCTTGGGACTTGAGTCCGCTGCAGGTGATTTATGTCTGTTAACACCGCTTTGAATATTTCCCTCTCCCCTTCCTTGTGTTTTTACATTTTTCTTAAAAGCATATATTTCAGGGCAATCCAGATTTAAGTTCCAGTCTAGTCTGAAGTTTATATCTTCCAATTTCTGTTGGGGGTGGGAGGGAAGGCACACAGGGACAGGAGAGGAAGTATGGTACAGGATTGCCAAATGCCTCTGTGGTAAGGTAATTTACCTGGTTAGTGCAGAAGTTGAGTTGGCTTTTAACAGTGGGAAGTAGAAGGCAAAAAATCTGAAAGCTCAGAACTGTGCAGATATAACTATTTTATGCACAGCCCGTGGTTCTTCTGTAGAGAACTCCTATAAGTCATACTGATGGTCTTCCCTGTGACAGTGTCAATGGCATAGTTTATGTAAAAAAACCCAACCCAAACAAAAACCAACCACAAAACCCTAAAAACCTGAAAGACTTAATTTTTGTGACTTTTAATTTTGTGTTTTGACAAATGAGGACCAGTGAGGTTAACTGATGATTTCATTTTAAGAACCTACTTTTTTCCAAAAGAAACCCAATATTCTTCAATTAAAAAAATAAAATAAAAAACCCCAACCACCTCTTCTTTCTGTAATGTGGTCTGTCAGAGGAGGCCCATGTGGTACAGCGCAGCCTAGTGAAGATGTACATGAACCAGCTTTGAGTAGATGCACAGGATGACCCTAGCGCATCTCCTGTGCAGCAATACTGTCTCCAGATCCTGAAACAGGTCATTCAACACCGCACCATGTACAACTGCCCTCTTATTTCCTCAGGAAAAAAAAAAAATTAATCATGCCTCATTATAATATTTGAAACAGTTGAGTTCAGGAAGGTACAAAATCACGTATGCAACTGCAAGAATGCCAACGCTGTGTATGTATTTGAAGATTTTGATTGCCAAGCTGGCAGAAGGTTGGTCAGAATAGTATAACTGAATTTTAGTGCAATATGTTTAAGTCTGTATACAATACAGGTATGGACTTAATGTTGGAGATGACTCTCATTGCTTAGCATTAGCATCACAATTCTTTCCCTTCCGCTATTTGCTAGCTCTATTTTCAGTGAAGCAGCTCCTGACTAACCATGATATTATTCAGATGAAGGTTTTTAGGAAAAACTCAGCAGGTAACCAGCTCAGCTGTAGCCATTCAAGGGAGGCAGAGAGTAAGATGTGAAATGAAATCCCCTTGTATTTAGGAAGAAGTTAGACTAACCACGGGGCTACTGCATAAAAAAACTAGGTGACTTTTTGCAGGATACTTCTATTAGAAAGATAATTGCTGTGGTATGTGCTGGGCTCAGCAGTCTGTGCTGACAAGCTCCAGGACATGGGACAAGAGGCCGGAGCGCATTTGCTTTGGCTACAAATGTGAGTGGAGGTGCGTAAGGGCAAGCTCTGGATGCTTTAACACACAAGTACGGGCAAGCCCAGGCAGAGAAGTTGTGCGGGTGTCTAAAAAAAACTGTGGCAGGTGTTGTGTTAAGGGGTCCCTGTGTTGAGCACCGCTGTAGAGCGGGCTGCTGACTGAACTGCTCTCTCGAGCTGAACCAGTGCGGGGAGCTGGTTTGTGTTTCCATCTCGGAGGAGGAGGACTGGGGTGAATAGCACAGAAGTGCTGTGCTGCCATTGGATGCCTCTTCCCAATGACTTTCAGACACGTAAGAGGATTTCTTCTTCCTCACTCATGGAATAGCTGCAGAAAACGGGTGCTGGATGAACTGCCTGCTTTCAGCTGAAGTTAGAGCAATATTTTTACAGCGGTATGCTGCTTTACTGACAAGAACATAAGTGTATTTTTTTTATTGTATCAGCATTTACAATTTCCCAACTTTTTAATTGGAAGTTAATGATGTATGGCTCTTCTAGTAACTAAATGAATATTTGAACTGCTGCAAGTTGCTTTAATAATTGTTCAGCTAATCGTTTAAATTATCAAAGATCTTGTGCAAAGTCACATAAATGGTAAAAATTAAAAATTAATCAACTTGATTTACGTAACTAAAAGCTGCCATCTAATGGATATTTTTCAATAAGAAGACAGCAGTAATTATGCCGAAAAAATATTCATTCCTGTAGTTTGAACGATTATAGCAATTTCTACCAGGGGATTTCGCAGTCAGGTTCCAGTTCTGGGCAACAGTGATTAATATAATGGTTATTAATGAGAATTCATTTTTGTACATCGAGGGGTGTTTGGGTGTCAGTGTTCCAAAAGCAATGTGGTTAGCATATTAATTATAAAAGATAGCATTGGACTGGTGACTAAGTAACTATATTGATTTTTTTTCTCGTTTTGTGTGATGTGAAAGGTCAATTAGACTTATAGAAACAATGGAGCCTTTCACAGCAGGAACTATCGTTTCTCTGTGCTGACATCTTTTTAACCGTGTACAAAGTTCATTAAATGTGCAAAGGTAGTAATGTTAAAAGGAAGAAAGTGATTGGGTCAGAGGTCACAAACCGTGGCAAGCTGACAACCTCTTGTGGATTACGCCACGGGAGCTAAGTAATAGTGAGAATTGCCTTTCAGGTTGCCCACTGGGACTGAGGGGAATGAAGTCATAAGCAGCTAATACTATTGGGTTAATTAAAAGGAATATTGACAGCAGCTTTGTTTGTCTTGCACTGAATGGGATGCTGTTAACCAAGTATTTTATTGGGTTACATAACATTAGCGAATTTTTGTCTTAAATAACAGATTGCCAAATTTTAACATCCACAGTGTTCCAGTAAACAGGTATTGAACCAAACATGTCTAACACTTGTACAGTCTTCTATTTCACTGTCTCCCTTCGTAAGACGTTGTCAGATGTAACCCATTCCAGTCATTTTCCTTTCCATTGAGGTCTGCTGTCCCAGGTGTTAATGTCCAGATGTTTTCACAGGAAGGTTACAAGCAGCTAAAGCTCTCCTCTTCCTGAGATATCATGGCTTACTAAATATAACTGGAGTGTCCGCTGTCGTTCTGTTTATTTGCTCAAGCATTTATAAAGCTTTTAACTCTTTTAGCTACTGTCTCATTTAAAACCATAAGATTCAAAGCATGCAAGGCAAAACAAAAATCCCAGCGCTAAGGACAAGAGGTATTGTGATTCAGGGTTTGATTTAATTCGTATTATTCTCATGTTTGTAGAACAGCTGAGTAAAGCATGCGTAATCATCCTGGTGAAATTAATAACTTTAACAGCACATCTGTGAAGATTTCAAACTTGATTGCCATTGCTGCATAAAAATGACAGGTTTTCATACTATACGTTCAAGAAAATAACCCTACCTTTTTATAAGTTTTCAAAGTGTTTTTCTTCACTGGAATGCTGAGAACATTAATTATATGCTAGATGTGACTAATTTGCTTGTAGTCTTCATCTCAAAACATCAGGGTTTTTATTTTTCCATGCTAAAAAGAACGAACTTGATGTGAAGTCTCCATGTAGCAATATGTGTCTGATTGCTTCGAATTTTGTGTGATTATTCTTTGATTTCAAAATGAGCTCAGAGCTGGCAGTGCAGTGAAGATGTACAGGTAGACTTCAAAGCTGACTTTCTTCTTCCGTTTTCCATTCTGACACTACTGTCCCTTTGGTTTGTTTTGCAGAAGCCTGCAGTAATACATACTTCATTATCTGACAATGTTAGCAAAAAATGGAAGCAGAAATATAATTACTCTCTTCTCCTTTCATATCTCAGTTGATAAACAGTGAAGATGAAATCACGCCTTGCATGTACAAGAGACGAGCATTATCAACTGTATTTATATAAGAAAAATATAAAAGCATGTACTAATGTGATATAGCTAGATTGTTATGAAATAGTAATTTCTACCTTTTAAAAACTGTTCCTATTGCAAATCAGGAGGAGTGCTGGGAACGTTAGGAGACTCAAAAGGAATTGTACATCCAAAGATTACTAGAGGATCCTGTTTATGTTTTAAGGGTTGGATGACTTAAATTGAGAAAAGGACAAATTTGACATCTGACAGAAGCTAGCCTTCTGATAAGGAAAATGATCTTGCCTTTCTGCGCTGCTTCAATTAAATAGGTATACAGCTGTAGACAGCTCTGTTTTTTATACAGTTGTGAGGGTGTGCACTCTGCACATAGAGCTCAGTTCATTAATGACAGTCACCTCATTATTTCTTGCAGTGACTCTTCTCCAATACCTTTTGGTGGCAATGTACGGATTAAATTAAACCCTTCATTTTGGGCTATAATCA
>NW_008824403.1:540120-614536 GCF_000699105.1 Pygoscelis adeliae | reverse complement strand
TGCCTCGTAATAACAGTTTTGTGCTGTATGTTATGTTAGCGGTTAGTTAAACCGCTCATCTTGAAGGAAGTCCAAGCTCTTCAGAGTTGGTAAGGCTGATTGCACAACAGCCCTGTGAGATACAGAAATTCTGTTATCCAGTCTTGCACACAGGGACTTGGGGCAGAGTCTTGCCCAACATTTCACAGCTGTATAGTACAATAGATATCTCAGGGCAGAACTCTCACGTCCCATCTTAGTATCCCAATTGCAAATTCATCCACTCTTTTCTAAGGACTGGGTGCTATGTTGGTTGAGGTAGGGTCCAACAAGCAATAAAACTTCCTGCTTCTGTAAAAGCTGAATAGTAATTGCTCAGTGGAAACCTCAGCAGACATAAAGAAGGTGAGATGGAAAAGCAGCTTCTGTTTGCATATACTGAGTCTCTGAGGTAAAGCAATATATGCACGTTCAGTGGATAAGCACTGTGCTCTAGAGAGAGATAACTTGACACTTGTATTCACATCTTTCACAGTTCTCATCTGCAAGTGATAACTTTTGACACCACTGCCTGTGTGTGAAGGGTGCTGATGGCCAGAGTAATATACAGTTACTGTCCTCATATTGTAAGGCTGGCACCTGGAACATGTATAACCCTTCTAATGAAATAGCTCCGTGGGTTTGCACTCCAAGCTTACGTGATTTAATTTGAAAGCAAGTAAGTGGGTCATATCTAGTACCTAAGCATGAGCCCTCATCATTAGTGTGCCTGTTATCCGGTGTTGTGTAGCATATCTGCAGGGGTGCAATCTTGCCTCCAGGTGTCCCTGATATTTGTGGTTACTGATTAGTTGCTGCCACTGGCTCTTCCTGATAAATTCCACATGTGGAGGCTGAGGCCTGCAGTACCCTAATGTCATGATGCCTTGAAAGCGTGTAACCAGTAGCTTCATCAGGAGCACCAATTTGTATGTTTTCCATAGCTACTTTTTAAAGTTTTATGTCTGACTTGTTGACTGAGATTTATGTACAAAAGCAGCATTGCCCAAACTCCACCTGCAGCATGGGTTATACTTCAAAGCTGCTGCTGCTTACAAAGCATTCTTCTGTCTCTACAGTGGCTTTACACCTGAATATCAAGTTGGCTGAAAAAGCAATGGGGTGCAAAGGATTATAAAACTAATCAGATTAATTCATCTCCCTTTGTACTGATCACAAATGAAGTATATTCTCATAGTGGCAAGTTTCTGTTCTGAAGTGATCAAAAGGTTTTGTCCTAATGCCTGTTAATTCATTTAAAAACAAAAAGTGTGGACCTGTGAGCTCAGTTGAGGACAGACCACTGCACGCTAACACCACGCGTCTTCCCAACGGATGGCTGTAAGCCAGCTCCAAACCACAAGCCATAACTGCCTGACAGATGTCCCAGAGTGCCAGTGCATCACTATTGCTTCCAGACAAGCACTGGCTCACACATCACCCTCCTGAGCTGTGGTGGCTCTTCAGCCAAGTGCTGAAATAGTTCATGTTCATTTAAGTCTGATAAATGGCTGATGTCTGTCAGGGAGACCACTTGGACATCCCATGGCAGCCTGCCTTTCAAACAGTCTGTGGATTTATAGCTTTCAGCAGATATGTTGATTCTGTGAGGGAACGTGGAGCTCTTCTGTGTTGTCCACTCTTCCCTGTCATATTTCTGAAGCTCCTTGCAAACAGAAGCTTTTACTCCTTTCTTTCCCCGCAAAGACTTTTTGATCATGTAAGCGGAAGTCATCGCTTAATTTTTCTGGAGATTCTCTGTTCTAGATCTCAAAGATTTTTATTTTTTTCCTATTTTAAAGAGTATTTTTGGAGAAAGTGCCTCTTCTTAGGGAGAAAGCTCTGTTACTAAGATCACAGCTCAGCTGTAAGGTGCAAAAATTAGACAAAAAAAATCTTCTGCTATTTCAGACATGATTGTTTCTCTGTGCACCTTTCTGTTGTCCTTCAGGCTGATGTCACAATTTCTCCACTTACAAGTAACTGCCTTATTTCACAATGTTATATGAGAAATGAAGAAATTATGAAACCACCTCCCCCTCTATTATGATGTCATGAGCTTGAGGGGAAATTAACTCACTTATTTGGGAGGAATATGACATCCCAACAGAAGTACGTGGCTGGCTGTTACTTTTTCATGAAAAGATAATGGTGTAAGAAGAAAAGGGAAAATTTAGTAAATATTCTTTCTTTAAACTTCTGGTTTAGGGATGCTGCCTTAGTGCAGAGTGGCATTTCATCACGTCCACAGACTTTCTTATTGAAACTGTGGAAACTGGTACGATTAAAGCATGTGATTGAAGCTGTTTGTGTGCCTGATGGTCCCAGGCCTCTCCACCTTCTTCATAAAGCTGTTTGGTGCCAACTCTTCATTTGGTGTTCAGTTATACCTAGTGGGTTGCACTACTCGTGAACCAGATCCTCAGATTTGTCTTGGTTTCTAAATTGTTCATCAGAATATGGACCAAAGTGTGTTGGTTTTTTTTGAAAAGCACACTCAGTCTGGTTATCATCACACTCCAGGAAAAAAGACAATGTGTTATTCATGTATGTTAGACTGTACTTTTCTCTATTCAATTTAAAAAATAATTGTGAACCATCTGCAATGGTGAAACAAAGTTCTCTGTAAGCTGAGAGAAAATGACCTGCTGGGTATCTATTTTCAGGTTAACTCTACTAGTTTACACTACTGTTTGTGAAAATAGTGGTAAAAGTTGCAAACTCCAAAAGCAAAAAAAGTGTACCCAGTGGTAACCAAAAATTGACAGAAGCATGTCTTCCCCTTGCTCACCTTTATGAAAAATAATACCAGAAAATAGAGCTTTTGAGATTCTGGCATTCTAAAATGCCACATTTTAAAACTAAAAAAGCTAAAATTTACACTTCTGTTTTTCTTTAAATCTGAAAATTAAAACACTTTGAATTACTTCCATAGACTTAAACCTACATATCAATAGAAACTACCAGGCCATTCCCCTTGACTCAGTATCCTGACTCTGATCAAGGCTGGTATTTAAAAGAAATGGCTGAGTTATGGAGTAAACTGTCAACAGGGACAGTTTTTCTCTAACCCTCATTATTTAGAGTTGGCTTATATTCCACAGCATGATGTTAAGCAACTAAGATACATCATCAATGGTGGGAACATCTCAGTTCTGAAAAGTGAATTATTTAGGCATGTTTTTCAAAACTTATTATAAATCAATGTACATTTCTTAAATGGGAAAAATATGAAATTCTGGAACAAGTTTCTTTCAAATGTATATAGTACTGCAGCACAACAATTCTATAGGAAACAAACTTACTCTTATTAAAGTCAGGCTTCATCTAATAGCTTCCACATACTTCAGGGTGGAAAAAAGTTATATACAAATGTCCTCAGTCTTTTGGAAAGGCTGTGACCTGCATGATATTTAAAAGTCCACAGGAGTATATAGGAATGAACACAGCAGTTGTTCCCTCATAGTATGTTATTACAAAGAGAACTGGGGGTCAAATTGCATGAATGATAAATGGAAGGTGCTTGAAATGAGTTGGTTCTTTTTTGAACATTATACATTGACCTTGGCAGTTTTGACAATTACATCCATCATTTCTAAGAATCCATTCCAGAACACCCGTCTGTTCTCTAATGTGGCCAAGTAAACAGGATTTGTGAATATACGAATCAAAGATTGATCTTCTGTGCCTATACACTGATTAACAGTTGGTTTCTTGGTGCAACTTTTTCATTCTATGAATTATGCGAAGATCATAATTCACCATGGCACACCTGTAGACAAGCTTGTTGGAATGCTTTAATCTTCACTCACAAGGTCTCAGTAGGATCAATAGTTGGCTTCTGAGTTTGATAAGCAAAATGGAATAAAACCATTAAAAAGCACATTGTACACAGCAAAAATGATGTTTCACTGCCTCAACGTTCCCCCTAGCAACATAACTTTCTGAAGACAAAGATGGGACAAACCAGGGTGGAAAAACTTAGCTGCCCTTAAACATGAGCATTCCCAAGCACTCAAAAAGTAAAAATAAGCATTTCTGCGTGGAACTTAAAGCTTATCCATCTCAGACTGACCATGTAAACAGGCCTTGTAATCCTAAGACAGGTAACAAAGCATGCTTATAGCAGCAATGTTTAACGGGGAGGTATTCCTGAGTAATAACTTTCTTCATCAGAACAATTCTATTTGTTTGAAAGGTGCTAAGCTGAATCAATAAAGTTGGCATGCAACTTCGCAGTACATTAATACACATAGAATCACCTGTGCACGCTTGTTCTCTGCCTTCCAGTGTACTTCCATGTATTCTATAACAAAAAAAACCATGAAAAGCAATGTAAGCCTTCACTGAAGAGATGAAGGTTGAGATGACTGAAAACTTGCTCAGAGTATAAACGGATGCAAATGGAGTCTGAAGTCCCAGAGCAATGACATCCAAAGCTCTGTGTCCTTGGAAGGGATCCAAGTAGGAGCCATCCAAGCATAATTTGGTAATAATGGCAAAATCTGAGTTCATGAAGTTTAACATAAGAGGATCAGCTATGGAGGTAACCCTTAAGCAGAGCTTTATCTGACCTTCTTTTAGTTCTCCTCAGACAGCAAAAGTGAGACTAAAGAGAGCTCTGAGAGTTAGGTAGGTGGTCAGTGCGAAAGGGTGCAAGCTTTCTGGAGATGGGCTTAGTTCAAGAGGTGGACACAAGAAAATATAGTATACCATCTCTTTAGCTATGATAAAAACATTTAATAACTTCTGTACTTTGACAGATAATTCTGTAATATTTGAATTTTTCTGTACAAAATTACTCAAAATTGGAATGTATTAGTAAAATAGCAGAGAATCTCGACTCTGCAAAAACTCATTCATTCTTAATTTTACCTGCTATTCTTTCACACTGATTTCAGTAGGGCTGCTTATGCTTATGTAAAGCATATTAGTGAGTCTGCGAAGGAACCAGGCTTAAAATGCCTACAAAAAATGGTCTGATTGGGGATACAAACCATAGAAAGTAAGCACGTGAAGCAGTATAATGTCAATAAAACACCTTTTGCCGACAGACATCTTTGAATTGTGCTCATCCAGGTTATCTGTAGATGTATATTACATTTGAAAATGGCAAACTGCCTTATTTTTTAAGCAAAGGAATTTTTTCAGCTGACATAATTTTTATTTTGGAGATGGAAGGTGCATTTAAAAATAGGTATTTAACACAATTGAAGTTCATGCACACTTCAAGAACTCACTTTGACATAAAACTTAGACTCCAGTTGAATAAATTAAAGCATGCACAGACTTTCCCTAAATAAAATCCATTCTGAGCTTTCTCTTCCACATTCACAGAATGAACACAGAACTCCATGAGATCTTGAAGATGAGCATCTGCTGGAAGCGACTCCTTATGAACTACTCATATCTCAATTTCAGGGAGAGGTGTTGCCAACCTCCATTTTCTTTTTCCCCTGTTCTTTCTCATGATGCTGTGAGAATGTCATACCTCACAAAAGAATGTGATATTTCAAATAGAGTCACTTTTTAGCCCATGTGATCTCCTTAATATAGAAACATACCATTCCTTTGCCTACAATTTAGACTGGTTAATACAGATACTACTTTTGATACAGGTTCTTCTCCTGGTTTTTGGCTCCCAATCTACCCTTGTGTACTCTGATGCTCTTCTATTTTCACGGTTGTATGATGTGCCTTTAAAAAAACCTTTCATATAATCCATCCACTGTAACTAGGTCTGTTATTAATTTCATATATTACATTATAGGAAATGACAATCTACTATGTTTATGGTAAATGTCAGTGTGGTAAATGTATCTTTGTAACCTGGTAACCCTAACTGCCCATCAGTTTGGTGTTATAATACACCATTACGAGGGAAGGGTGGAATTCAGTTACACTTCAGTGAAGGCTGCACTATATTACTGCTTTTTCACAGTTTGTTTTAAAGCACTGCCATTCATTCAACTCCTTATTAAGACTTCAAATATCGTTATATTTGGCTCAAGTTTGCTGAGAGAAACATTATATTCTAGAGCAACTGTTACTTCAAATATTACTGTAGAATGAACTTCTTGTAAAGCATGGATATTCCATAGTTTTCCAGAATTATGCTTCCTTATAGTGGATAGCCTTTTCTTTTGCCCTAAAATGTCTCAACTCCCCCCCACCTGCCCCGGTTATGTGAGGTGATGCGAATCCTCATTTAAATCAATAGGACCTGACACTGTCCATACTTACCACGATTTTTCCTATGTCTCATGATATATAAACAGTTTCTCTCCAGTGGTATGTCTGATATTTGGTCTCTGTAACCTCAAGAGTTACCAGTGGATGCATGAGAATATATTCTTTTATTGCATGCATTCTACATCGAGATGTTGAGCCATCATGCCCTCTTCTTATTCCTCTCTTAGGAAGTAACTAGTGACACCTTAGATCATGACCGTTTCAACATTGCTGCCTATAGGTAAACCAGCTCACATGGTGTGCCCCTGTAATTCACAGGATGTGTTTTGCAAATCACAATGTCCCATACAACTTTGTATTGTGAACAAAGCTTTTAGTTATATATTGCTTTGGGGCAACTTGAAGGAGGAAGCATGCAAGAAGAGTGCCTTTCTACATAAAATTCTGTCTTGTCTCTAGCTCTTGAGGAATAGCACTAGAAAAGCATAAGAATGTTTATAAAAATGTTTTAAGGGCTTTTTTTGTGGAGGGAAGGGGCTTGAATAAAGATTATGATTAGTGAACTGCTCTTATGTTAGAGCAGAAGGCTACCTCCCATAACATCTAATCAGGTAGAGCTCTCTCGTTCTGTGTCGTGACCCCGGATTTTTCATTTTCATGTTGGGAGCATGGTTCACAATTTCTTTGCTTGCTGCAGAGTTTCAAGACAAAGCCGTCGATGTATACATTCAGAGGGCTGAAGTATATTGCTTTGGTTCTTGAGTATACCAGGAATTGATACAGCATTTATAAGCTTAAACCAAAAGTGAGTAGGAAAGTACACAGACCAAACAGAAACATCTCACTGCTAATCCTGTGTGCTGTAAGGGCAACTTCATCACTCACAGGGGTAGAAAGTTACCATCAGCGGTGTTCCTCCCCTCCTCCTCCTCTTGCATTGAATGAACTATAAAAAGACCAAAATGGTTACGTGACAAAGAATTAAATAGATTGCAGCAGGTGGTATCACAGGTGCCTGCATAATTCCTGTTGACACAGTCTGTAGCTCAGTGACGGGGAAGGATGGAGAGTCCCTGACTGCTGGTCAGCATTAGGGTAGGGTGAGGGGAGTCAGATTAATGGCTCTAGCTCAAGCCATGAGCCTATTACAGGGGATTATTATTATTAGTGGAATTAGACATCCTGGAACAGACCACGGGTCCATCCAGCTGAATATCCTGTGACTGGAAGAGGCATGTGCTGACGCGTTGACGGAAAGTCTGCGGCGTTCCCTCACACCCCTCTTGATAAAGGCAAAATGGTCAAATCTGTGTTGTCTGTCTCTTGCTGGGACAGACAGAGGGATTGCTTCAGCAATCTGCTTACAGTTCGCTAATGCAAGCGCAAAAAAGTTCAAGTTGAGACAAGCTTAGAGTAGCTGCTGCCATTGGTCAGGGGGCGAGCTCCTCTCCAACCCACCCGGCAGCCCTGCTGAATTTGGACCATAAGGCTCCCAGTCGGGAGCATCAGATGTCAGTGCATGGAGCCCTCCTACCAGATGGGGTGCTTTGCTAATCAGTTAAATCTGCTTTAGCTGATCTTTTCATAGCATAGATGGAAACCAGATTTTTGAGTTCATTTGAGTGGGATGGGAATATCTAGCAGCCAAATACAAAGACTTCCCTTTAGATTACACTGCTGAAACAGGAAGGATACAAAAATTAATTTCCCAAATCAAGGCAAATGTATGCATTTAACATAAGTGTCTATTTTTTTGTGATGATTTCATTCATGTCTGCCTCGTTAGTGATAACCAGTTAAAAATTTATTGCGGTCAGGTGTAAACAGCTCTCACCTTTGTATGTTAATCTCTAATAGTGATGGCTTCCAGGAAAATTGATCCGTCTGCTGAAAGACTTCAATAACTGTCCTTGCAGAGGACACCAAAATCATACGTGATAGGCAGGGCAGCTCCATTCATTCTGTACAAGCCAACCTTCAGTGGCCTAATGAAAGCAAGAGGAGAATAGGTCCCACCAGAATGTCAGAAGAGTCACAATTACATCCAAAAACAATAAGGAGATGCATAACCATAGCTGAGGAAGAACTCAGGGGAGCAAAAGAGAGACCTGTAAAGAGCAGCCCCCAAAAGCTCAATTGCCATGAGTTTTAAGTACAAAGGGATGGAGAAACATGAGCTACCTGTCCCTAGATAAGGAAAAATCCAATGAGCCAGCTGCTGCTGTGAAAAAGGAGGAGTTTAAATCTGCCGGCGGTTCTGGTTGAGGAATGGTGAAGGCCTGTTTGTTCTCTGCAGTCACCTACGGCCGCTGCGCTGCCCGTGCCCTGTGCACCTGCCTGTACACAAGCCTATGCACGGCTGAATTCGGCTGTGTGGTCTGGCTGGGGTGTGGCATGGCTGAGTCGCTCCAGGGACCTCCTGAGGTTGGGTAACTGCTGGGGTACTGCATAGGGAAACTGCTGCTTTCCTGCAGCTGGGGGAAGTCATCCTTGCCTCCTCTGTGTGCCCTCCCTATACTGTGGAAGCAAAAAGTATGGAGAAAATGCCCCAAAAGACATGGTAAAGGATGTTTTGAGACTGAAATTAAGTATACTCTGTCCATCAATCTCTAGATCTGAGCGCTTGTGCCTTGTCACAAAGACTAAGCTTTACCTAGATCCTAATTTATGTATATAATGGCAATGTCCTTACGACATATAAGTATTCTGTTTTTAAGGGACTGCACTTTATTGAATGATGTAGTCTTGATTCACGCAGAAAAGAAACATAGTAATAAGAATAAGCACTATGCACATTAATCCATTCTGCATAAATTATGCCATGCACAGCTATGCAAGGCTATTCAGGCCAAAAGCTGAGAAAAGATGTTTTGTTATAATTCACCTGATTATAAATGATCCACTTATTGTTGTATTTTATAATGAATAAAGGGACCTTCTTTCCTGTTGTAACCAGTAGTCTCTCTTTTTAAAATGTTTTGAATTTTTTCCTTATTCTTAGTTATTAAGGTCAAATTACTCTGCTCGGTTTTCCTGGTTTGTATATTGCAGGTTGTGAAGACACGAACTAAAGAGGAAATGTGAATACTAGTATATTTTTATTGTTTTTCTGCTTGGTGGTAGCACTTTTTACCTCCTTCAAGAGAGTATTTAAGTCTTTCTTACTAATTAAAAATGTTTAGTTTGCTCCCTAGTAGTTGGAAGTTCGGTTTGCAGACAAAAGCTGGAAAAGTTTTAAATATGGGGAATGATCTTAAAAAAAAAAAAAAGGTTTCACTAGAGCATCTTGGCCTTCTTGCATTTATCTAACACTGATAATTTAGTTAAAATCATGTCTATACTGAAGTAATTGTATATACAGGACTGAAGTACTATTAGATCAATTCCTTAGTACTACTAGCTGAATATCTTTAGTATCAAGCTCAATATCCATCAACAATTTCAGTATTTGGCATCACAGACTGAATTTCGTGTTGGCAGTTACCATCCAGGTAGTGTCAGAACTGCATAACTACAAACGAGCTCACCCCTGTCCATGTGAGCTACAGCCGCAGTAGTATCAATGGACCTGGAGAACACTAGCTGATTTTTAGGAAAACATGGATAAAATTTTGCCTGTGTGCACTCCAGCCCCAAGCCAGTTGCTGGGCAGACATCTGCATTAAGCTAAAATGTATATAACTTTTCTTAAGAAAGACACAGTTAATTTGTGTAACAGGCACAGGCCTGATTTCCCATTCAATTTATGCATTTACAGTCTGCTTTTTAATGTGTTGTGCTTGTGTGCCTATATGATAATGGCTCAATACAACATATGGATGCCACTTTTTTCTTGGGTATATATTATGTGGCATATGCGTAAGGATGGATTATGCTAAAGCCTACGCATAAAAGATCACTTCATAACTTTCACATTTCTTGGTGTAAGAGGCATCAAGAGGAATGTGGAGTGTGGGGTTTTTGTTTGTTTTTAATAGAAATGTCTAGAGGCTTAATGTGTGGGGACAATTTACTGTCATATGTACAGCTATTGCAACATAAAGAAAATTCTTTGCCTAGTAAATGGCACACCTTACATTAAAAGAATAATTTTCATACTTTTATGATGATAACTAGCAGCACAGTGTGAAAGAAAGCATAAACCATTACTTTTTTTCTACTAACTCAATTTAAGTGTTAGAGTAGCTGAATCATTATAATACATGAGGGGCATCTCCCTGCACAAGGATTTTATAAAATTTTCAGAGTTAAATTTTATATATGTGCTAGTCTGGATTTGGTGAATGCTGGACATGGCTTTCCATGTTACCTGAAGAACTGTGATAGTGACAGAGACAGAAACAGGTCTAGACTGTGTTGAGTTTTAGATGTAGCACCTAGTGACAGATGAGTACAAAGCTTCAGTCCAAGCCCCTGCGGTGCCAGTGGGCAGGGATTAGTATTTTGATGATGAGTATTAACAGTTCTCATGCCAATGTAGCCCTGATAATTTGGTTTTTATCATCTTTCCCTTTGGAAAAGAAAAGCTCTTGGTCACTTTAGACTTTCTGTACCCACTAGGAAGTGCTGTATGTTTTGTTTTTACTTAGCATCTGTATCTGATTTAACTATTTATTTCCAACTACATAGCATATCTGGAGTCTAAAAATATATCTGAAGCAAAGAAAGCAATGATTGCTATGCCATAAAAATATTTTTCAACCAGCTGTAGATTTAAACTTTAAATGCTAACTTTCAGAAATGGTCTAGCTATTGTTGGTGGATAACGGCACAAGATACAAAAATCCATGGAAAGTTACTTTAGATCAATAGCGTATTGTTTTATTGTGATATTTAATTCCTCCAGTTTAAAACAGCGGTTTGCTTTCAACCTGCATATACTGTAAAAATTCTTGTCAGGGGCTTGCTCCTCAGCTGCTGCAAGTTTGCATAGCTTACCTAAGCTCAATGATGACATGAAATTAATAATTTAGTCAGAAACCACTGTTGTAACAGTACGTGCATGACTCTCAAAAACAAATTCCGAGCAGGTTTCCCCTTTCACGGAAGCAGGCAGTTACCATGGTGATAGGAAGTGTGCAAGAGCTAGAAGAGACAGAACAATGCATGACTTCAAAGTGCTCCCCTTCCCACCAAAAATGTCACTGCTCCCCATTCCCCAGCAATTCCTATGCATCAAATAGTATATGCCAGGACACCAGAGGAGTCCTAAAAAAGCTTTTGCACAAGCAGAAAGAATAGCCCTATCTTCTATTAAGCCAAGTCTTGCTGTCCTCCGTGTGCCTTCTAAACCTTCCAGTGCCTTGGAAAGTCTTCTGCCAAAAGCAACTATCTTTATTCAGAAATCAGAATTACTGTAACCCAGTGCTCGCTGCATTTCAATTTTAAATTGCTCAGAACAGTAGAATAATTAATATAAAGACAATAAAGCACATACCAAAAGGAAGCAATCTAGTTTTTGTTTTGGAACTTTATCCTTCCAACTCTGATTTAAACATTAGTCAAAGCATAGAGGTCATGATAAAACTATGAAGAAATAATACTTGATCTCAAAAGAATGTATTTTAGCATAAGATTTAAGGCCGACTTCTGTCCTGACTCTCACCTATGATGATGTCAAAGAGGAAGCAACATGATGTGAGTCAGGGTACAGATTGCCCCGAGAGAGAAGCTTTGAAAAAAAAGAGGAGGCCTGGAGCCTTGCAACAAAGAAAGAAACGCCTGCGGACAAATGTGCATCCCTGTAGGCAATGGTAGGCATGGAATTTCATTCAAATGTAGAAAATAAGCAGTGAGCTCTTGAAAAGGTGGTGTGAGTGTACAGTTGTGCTCTCTTCCACTTTGATTCCTACCAGCAGTGGGAACAGATGGCGCATTACACCTCCTCCCCAAAACGAATCATCATCTATGCTCCCACCCACCAATCCCAGCACTGCGAAAGAGGCAGGGACCTTGGAACAGAGCTCCTTCATGCTGATTTTGTGTTGGTTTATTTCCACTGAAATGATTTGCATAACACTAATGGAAAAGGGCTAGAAAATAATCGTGTTGTCTTTAGGAGAGGGAAGAAAGAGTCTCGAGGGAAGTGTTGGGAGGGCATATTGAAGATGCATCCAATTCTAGAAGCTGAGATAGTCAAGAAGGCTAAGTTCAAAACTGTCATAAAGTCTTGCTGTAGTAGATATCACCAAATAAGCTACCTAGGGGAAAATACATCTTTAAAAATTAAGCAATTTCTCTTGAGGATGCTATGTGTTAAGACATGCATACTAGAAAACCAAAGAAGTCAAAACCATTCACCAACCCTTCCTTATAAAGGTATTTCTCAGACTTTAACAGAAATATTGCATTAAATAGTTTTACACTCCTTTCAGCCTCATGAAATTATCCTGACCATAAGCACATTGGCTAGGCTAGAAGTCAACTGAATCAAAGCCCATTGAAATCAATGTGAATATATTGAAACTTTGATTTGATTGTAAGTGAACATCTAGACTTGAATTTAAATGTACATATTACATATATATTGCAGCATTTGCAATATATATATGTATAAAGCAAAAGTTAAAAAGCAAAATATAAAGCAAACATTTTTTTGGAAGAGTATCTTTCCTATTCTGTGATACTTAAAAGAGTTAGAATTTATTATTTTGAAAGCCTTTATTGCCCAGAACCTTTTTTAAGGAAACTTCGAGGAGATTCTCATAGTTATTGCCCTTTCCTTTTGCATATGTATATTGGTGTTTTCTGGTCAACTTGTTCTCTGTATCTCTGTTCTGGTATGTGTTTGTGTAATACCAGGTCACAAGAAACCCGAATCCAGATGGATAATAGAGGAATATTATACAAAATGCCTAACAAGCAATTAATAAGTTGGTTTTTTGGTTTTTCTTTTTTCTTTTTTTTTTTTACTTTATACAGCTGCAAAGTAGAAATAAGCATCAGAGGAGCACTTGCCCTGTGTATGACAATGAGGTGCAGATTAGCAACTGGCTACTTATCAAGAAGAAAGCAAACTAATCATCCTTTGTTATTGCTTTCATATTGTTTTGTTTAGTGAAGCTGGCTTAGCTGGATGTAATGGATACCTGCGTTGTATTGCACGATTTTGGGTTGTACAATGGGTGTAGAGCACCCTCTGCTTTCTTTTGATCAAATAACACTCCTGGGCTTGAAGAGAAGGGTGTGTAGGGGGAACATCGATGCTGTTTTCCTGCAGATTTTTGTACTGAAATCAGAAGAAAGAATTTGTCTGTAGGGTTCATTAACTGTTGGCCTCTGCTGGCAGTAACCCATGTTATATAGGCCACCATTGTGACAGCCTCAAAAGAACTCCCTGAAGGAGGCAAAGTCTAGAAGGAGAATATCTACTCTGAAGTTTCCCACCTTCCCTGAACTATATCTGCAGAGCCACCCCAGGAGGGGAGAATGTGGCTTTGAAAAATAACACCTTTGTTATTCCAAGTGTTAGAGATGAAGCAGAGTTTTCAGATGGCCCCAAGGTTTTTGCACCCTTCACCAAACACAGATGGAAGCTGGACTCTTTGAACTGCTTTGAAAATCTGTTACCATGCGTTGCTGTGGGGCCTGTGAAGCAGCCATTGCTAACTTCTGTCTGCCTGCAATTTTTATGGCCATGTGATGACAAGGGATTAAATAGCTTCATTTTAGAAGCAGACAGCTTTTAAATGTAAAAATGAAAAACAAAATAAAACAAAAAGCCCAATAATTCCTTGCTCAAGGCAAAACCTTAATAGATGCTGAGGTAACATTTCAATGAATGAGGTGAATTCTGAAGTAAAAATGCAAGCAGTTTAGAATTTAAAATTGTATCTTAGGCACTAGTTGCAAAACCTTTATAGCATTATGATCTTAGTACATTGGAATCCAGAAAACATAGATTATCCCTTCTTCCCCAGTTTAGGATCTATTGGAATTATGGTACATGATACCATGACTGTTCCTTGTAGTGTTTTCTATTTACTGCCTGTAATTTACATGGAATTATTATAGAGGTGCTGAAAAAATTGTCAATTTATTCATATAATGAAAACTTCTTTGACTCATCTGAATTAACTGTGTAGTTGATGGGAAATAGCATAGAGCTATAAGAAAACATCTTCTTTACAATTTGTATTGCATCTTATCCGTTCTTTCAGACTATCAGAAATGTGTGTGCTTATTACAACTGCTCTTGGTTTATTAAAAAAGCATAGCCTTTTTTCCACCGTTATTTTATATATTGAATTTAACTAGCAATACATTGTGTTGTATTTTCATCTTTTTCTTTATTTTAGAAGTGCTTAATTTGTCTGTTAGCAAATAAAAAATATTTTTTTATAGATAAGAAGTAATCATTCAGATTTTGTTTTTCCAGTTCGTTCGGTAGGATAACGTGCGCTGCACTCTGCTATATTCTCATCCGTTATAGATATAAAACTCACGTGCAGCAGCTTTGCTAGTGGAACAACTTCAGAGGAGACAAAGTGGGACCTTTTCTGCAAGCTCTGTCCCTGCTGCCAGGGTGGGGGGTCTGAGGGGGGCGGTGGGCGCAGGAGCCCCCGGGCTGTGCTACCACCTCCTTCGGGCTGGAGCTTCCCTGAAGCCTCTTGACTCCAGATCCTCGCCTTTTCCTCTCGGTAAGGTATGAGGATCGGCTTTCCCTCGGCCGAGATCCTCTTCAGAAGTTTATTCAATGACCTGATCTTCTCTCCAGCTGGTGAAAATTAGGACAGCCTGTGTTGGCAGAGTGTTTTGTCATAAGAGCTTCAGATACTGCAAGATGTTTTTGTTAGCTGAGTGTTTGGAGGTGGAGCAGCTGATTGTACTCTGTTATCAGAAAAATTAATCTTTTTTTTGTATCATGTAAATGTCTCTTACGATGATTAATTTTTCTTGAAGCACTCTGCGGTTTTGTGCCCTGAAATATACTAGCAGTTTGAGAAATCCTTGTCTAAAATTTCTGGAGGTTTGAATCAGATTCGTTCTGGAAACTCTGCTGCTTCTCATGTCGCTTCAGCAGCTGCGGCCCTGTCAAATGTTAATGTTTCGTCCAAAGTGCCTTATTGCATAAAATATAATATGACATATACAACTGCAGACTATAAATTAGTTAAAAACTACAGATAAATATTTTAGTCTGTCAGCTGTTAGGAGCTGTTGTGGAGACTTTGGAGGAGGTAGAGGAGTCCGCCTGGAACACGATCTACCCAGAAAGAGGGAGGGAGTACTGGTCTGCAGCTTCTCTGCGAGCTCCTCGTCCCAAAGATGACAAAGGGCTTTCACTTCTCTCCACTGAAGGTTTCCTTTCCCTGGGAACTGGTACTAAGAATTACCAGTGTGAGAAGCCACTTTGGGTCTACTGCCTTTCCGGACGATATAGTTTATTTTGAAATAAGGTGGTAGCAAGGGCAAGTGCTGGAAGGCATATGGGCATATAATGCAGCCTCAGAGACCTGAGGTTGGTGCAGCAGTCCTGTGGGTAATTTCCAGCTCAGCGCCGAAGTGGCAGAATTAACCTAGCTATTACCACGGCGAGGCTGTAAAGTTCACCACAGCTTTCCTCTGCGTTCAGTGCCACAAACATCTACATGTATAGGACAAAAGAATTGCGTTCTGCATATACTTGCATCGCATGAAACGTCACTCATGAAAGGAAATTTTATTCCAGCTCAAGGAAGCTCATTGTCGTAGTTGCAGCTTACATGGAAAACTTAGCTTACAACAGACATCGTGTCACGTATATTAGAATTTTCTTTTTGGAAGTAATTTTTCTGCTTTATTTTAAGTGATACTATGCAAAACACAGTTCGGGCCCATACAGGGCCTTGCACCTTATCCTTTTCGTGTTAACTTGAGTGCAAATAGTGTGCCTGTGTGTATAGAGTAAGGATAGCTTCCATAATTACTAAAGAAAATAGCGACAGAAAATTTTTTACCATGTAAGAGTTCTTTTTCACTTGCTGATAAAGGCAGGGACAGCTTTTAACATGCAAGTGGGACAGTCAGTAACGCAAGGTGTGGAGGCAGAGGGTCAGTGTGAGCAATGATAAGCTGGTAACAAATCTTTAGCACTTGCTTGCCATTAATCTCACTGACATTTCTTTACCTGCTAATTTAAATATTTCTTCTAATTCAGTGAGTTTTGAACTTTAGCACAAGTCATTTTAACTCTGAGGAGAGCTCAAGAATATTTTAACGTTTGATCACAAATTTAAGCTAATAATGGAAACATAAGGGATTATATTTTCTTTAATAGCGGTCCTCCTGTAATAGAAAGGGATACACTTTCTTTACATTTTACAGGGGAAATATAACCCTCAGCAGAATTCTAATCACTAATTTCAAAAGCTCTATTCTCTAAGATACATAGATCTTAAAAGACAATTTTCTAGATCAGTATTAATTTGTTTTTTATCTCCTTAAAGAGCAAGGGTCACTCTAAGTCATATGCCACTAAAATCAGTAAAATTGTGTAACGGTGTTTGGAACAAGAACAAATATGCAGGCAGTGACATCAACCCATTTTTATTTAGGTTGAGTAGTTTTTGTACATGTTTTAAATCTTATGGGAAATATTTTTCAGATCTTATTTTGCAAGTGTGAAATGTTCCAGGTGGAGCTTTTACTCACTTCTTTTGCTTGGCAAAAATCATAAAATTGTTCTTTCAGATACAGTCTTCCCTCTGCCACCCTTCCCAGTTTCTCTAGGTCTCTGTATTATCCTTGTTTCCATTTCTTAAGGATCAGTTCTATGCATACGCATTTTGGCGGGGAGTGGTGGTGAGATAAACCACCACACTCTGGTTTCATGTTTGCTTTTTTTTCCTTCACACTTGTAAGATAGAAGAAGGTGGGAACTTGCCACCAAGCTGTCTCATTTCTCAGTTAACCAGAACTCACTACTGTCCTCAGAACCCAGATTTTTTTGAAAAATTATTCTGGAGATGAACATAAAGGCAGTCAACTATGTTGAGTGGTGAGAGATCATTGCTTCTGCCTCTTTCAGGATTCCCTTTAGATTCAGCTTTTTAGTCTGACTAGAAAAAGAAAGAAGAAGAAGTTACTATGCAATGAAAGTGAAAGAAACAAGGAAGAAAAACCTCGAAGTATTTTGTCTTGCACATTACTGCTTTACCCACTGTGGCAGCTTCCCAAAAGAATATTTTGATTCTGTTGTTCTTTAAGATCATTTCACTTTTTAAGAGAAACACATCACTACCAGGACGGCAAGAATTTGACATTTTCAAACAGGATCCTGATCTTTGACAGATCCTGAAGGTGTTTCACAACTCAGACTTACCATGGGCCTGGTGGATCAAACACTCAGGTGCAGGAGGGATTAGCCTTGTTTTGTTGCTGCTACAGGGGAGTGCCCCGATGAGGAGGTGAATAATGATTCCAGATCGCTGATTTTGATCAGAAATTGCACTGTAGTGCTTTCACCTTCCCTGAGGAAGCCTAACAACAAAAAAAAAGTTTCAATTAACACATACTTTTATAGTATTACGTCAAGTTACTTAGACGCCTTTAGTTTGGTTAGACTCAAAGGTTCAAGATCAGTGGAAAGCCGAGACTTGGCAGTAAGAGGGAAATGGAGAACAGGGAGGAAATGTAAGCACAGTGATTGCTCTCACTAATGTGCTAAGCAAAGGTCTCATATGCTTCAAATAAAATCCTTGTGGGTGTAGTGGGGAGGTGTGAAAAAGGCTTATAGGATAGCATCCTGCACAAGGATGTCCTGGCTGTACATACCAGTAGTCTGTTTCTTCCTTATCACAAAGCACAGCCTTGCTGTGGTCTTGGAGAGGTAAGATCCCCTGCTGGCAATTACAGCGCTGGCTGCATTCTGGGAGATCTGAGTCGGTGCTCAGTTACCCCTCTATTTCGTATAGCTGATACAGGCTAGCTGTAAATCCTGCTACAGGTATAGATCTCATGCTGCTAATACAGTCAAATTCTCTGCTGAGATATAAAGAAGTACTATACTGGAGATACTCGGTCTTCTTCACGTGGCCAAAGCCTTTTGTAACAGTAAAAGATCAGGTCATAAGCTTTTCCCTCTATGAACTTCACACACAGGTAGCCCTGCCTGCCTTTGCAGTATAACTACATCGATCACATCTAAACACTAGATCAATTGGTCTTTTAGCAGATTATGCTCCTATCCCTCAAGCAGGAAAAGAGACCTGGCGTTTTGCAGCTTGGGTCTGTAAACATCGTATTTACTAAGTATGCCACATACTTTGGGGCAGCGGCAGATCTATCTTCCTCCTTGTTCAGCTCAGCTCGGCAGCCTATGTCTTTCTCTTACAGCAGACAGCTATCTATGATACTTTGAAAGAGACTTTGGACTAATAAAAGGTCATATTAAGGCAACTCGGTTGGTATTAAGTGCAGGGGACGGATGGCTTGACTACAAAGGGACAATTGGGGGAGTTTAATAAGATACTTTTAGCTTATTAATGCACACAACTACAATCCCTTCTACCCTGTGAATATCCCATTCAGAGTAAATTGATCTTGGTTACTGTAACTTTATTCTCCTCTTAGGCCCCAACACAGAAATTGGATCATACAAAGTGTAATATATTTTAGACTATATGCATTGACCCTTAGTTGACCCATGAACTTTGAGCGTCTTCCCGTGACTGGGACCCATGCTGCCTTGCCTTAAGCTAGTCTGCCATGCAGAAGCCCACTGCCTTCTACCTCCTCCTTCACCCTGGGGGCAGGGACTGATTCTTCCCTTCGTATTCTTAGGAAAGCGATCCCAATTCTTGGTTGTGGTGAGAAGGCCATAAGTAGCTTTGTGGGATGTCCTTATCGCTTGTCTGGTGTGGTGCTCATGCATCAGGCTTGCCCTGTCAGCTGCTGGGTAAGAGAAGGCACCATTAATCATCTCTCTAGACCAGTTGAAGCATTTGGTGTGATGCACTGGTTGCTGCTGCTGTTAAAAGCTTGCAGATAAATGCTACTGGTGTAACATATTACTGGTCTGTAAGTAGGTAATATGCTTATGTAGGCACGTAGTATGACACACACCTTGAATATGTCCTAAATATATGCCTGAGGGGAGACAGAAAATAACTGGAGAGCAGCAGAGATTATTTTTGAGACGCTCAGCTTTAAATGGAGGAAGGGAACAGAAATGAGCATCTTTGCAGCATGCAGACATATTAATCCTCTGAGCAATAAGGATATTTTTGCCACTATACTGTGAACAAGAGTTGTCTAATCTACAAATACAGAAGTATCCAGTGAGACAGTGTTGATTCAGCCCTGCCTCTTCGCAATCAGAGACACTTTCATAAGTCTTGTAAGAGATTTTGTATCTAAGCCAGAATGAAATGCTTAATTTTTGGAAGCAGTGTGTAATCAGAATCAGTCTTCCCAGTGTTACACTAGACCTATCGGTTCCAACACCCTTTTAAAGAAAATGAGATCGAGCTAGGCAAACCTTTCCTACTGCTCAGCTTTCCAAACTGACTGGTCCTAAAACTATGTATGCCATTTTCTCTAAGGAAGTGATGAAAAGTTGTGTTCTATATCGTTATTATCCTAGAGAAACATTCATTTTTCATCAATAGCTAATGAGTGCTGACACTTGTATCTTGGAGGCTACCAGACATGCAAGAGACAGTAAAATTGATCATTGTGACGCAACTAGTGGGAAGCAATTATTTTCAAAATTTTTTTTCTGAAATTCTTTCTAATGAATCTGCAAAATTCGCTGCTGTAAATGACAAGCAACGCAACATCTCAGGTACTTGGAGGCTACCAGACATGCAAGAGACAGTAAAATTGGTCATTGTGATGTAACTAGTGGGAAGCAATTATTTTCACAATTTTTTTCTAAAATTCTTTCTAATGAATCTGCAAAATTTGCTGCTGTAAATGACAAGCAACGCAACGTCTCAGGTAAAACTCCTTGGTATGTGGCTCTGCAAGATTTAGACTTAGTCTAGCAATACTTTTCAGTACACGGATGACGACAACAACTCTACGTTTTTCACCTTGTGCTGAACAAGTCACAGCAATTTGCATGTAAAACACTTTCTGTACTGTCAGGTGTCTTTGCTTTGGCCTCTCACCAGTGAGTTAATCCAGGCTTTTAAATTGTTAATAACTGAACAAGATTTAGATCCTGATGCCTTTTATAATCAGTCACATAAATACAAATTCTGTGGGAATTTGTACTCTCCAGGGATGGGAAAGACATGAGAGTCTTGGCAACTATGAAGTAAGTCACTGGCTCCTTTCTAATCTCTTTTGCTTCTACATTTTATGTACATTGCATGTGAAAAAAGTATTTGCTGGATATTATTTAAAAGAACACAACCTATTTTTAATTTCTAAAGAAGATGGTTATAGTATTCTGAAAGTAGGCATTTTTGAAACAAGTTTCTGTTGAAAATATGAACTTTTTGGTACTCAGAATAAATCTGCTAAACTATTAAGCAACTTTATTTTAGTAAACAAAAAGAAAAAACTCAGCCTAATTAAATTTAGTCAGCACATTCATCAACAGAAGTCATCAGGGAAGAACAGTAAGACAGTTCTTGGGAGCAGCTGTAATCAATCTGTACACTCTAGTCTGAATGTGTGTGTAAAACTATACAGAAATTACTTATATGAAAGAAGTTAAGATTTAATTCACATTCCTTAAAATGAAGGAAATCTGCATGCTCACAAGGATTTCTGATGAGGAATGTTGGGTGCATAGAAGCTAAATCTGTTTTGTGTCTTTTCATGGCCTTACAATCTTTATTTCCTATTTTTTCCATATTTTTACATAGTGCAATTGTAGTTCAACATCTCATTTTTCACATTTTTTTATATTAAATAGTTATTCCTTTGATGCACTTTTCTCTTGGAGCATGCTGGAGTGCTACATTCTCAGCTGATCGAAGCTGCTGAGCTCCCTGTTGTTCCAATATATTCAGGTTTATTTATTCACATCAGCTTAGGATCAGGGCCTGGAGTAATCTTTTTTTTTTTAAATATGAACTTAATATGTAAATGTTCTGGCGCCTATTAATGCTAAAGGTCACCTGGCTGATTTTGTTCTTTCTTTGGATTGCAGCAACCCTTTGAAGAGTGTTAATTGATTGTAATTGTTTTAGTTAATCAATTTCAGGGGATCAGGAACCTATTTTACATGCAGGAGTTGTTTGCTTCCAGGCAGTTCACAGAGGTAGTGAAAACTACCTTAGGTCAATTGTTGCTTTATCTTAGGAGATTAGGCGGTTTGTATGTACCGGGTGGCGCTGGGTTTGGAATATGTATGAGCAGAGCTATGAGGAGAGTACGGCCCCCTCATATACAAGTTGGAGAAAAATCTCTGATAACAATTGCTGAAACGATTTAATATTTCAGAAGGGTTAAAGTTTCCTCTGACAATGAGAAATCAAAGATATGGAGCGTGTGGACGGGACTCTTTTGGATTCAGCTTTTCTAAAACCTGTTTATCCCTTTTTTTTAAATTGAAGATAAATAAAAGGGCAAAAGAGAGGAACCCTCTCTGGGCTTGATGTTTCTAGCAGCATTTAAGGCTGCTCGCTGATATGGACATCAGTATCTCGTCAGCTTTGAGTGATCAATCCTGTCCCTTGAATGAAAGCTTGAGGCTCTCAGAATGCTGGGCAATATGTACCAGAGTGCCAAGACCTCCTTAGAGGGCAGGTGAAATCCGAAGGGTTTCTGTGCAAGAACTCACATTTATCTATGAAGGGCTGTTTATTTGCTTAGGACAGTACGTCAAAGTGTAAGTTTGTGAAGTATGGCCGTGTAATAAACTTCAAGGGCAGCTTCTGGAGTTCTCGAAAAGCAGACTTCACCTACTCAAAAATTTTGCAGTAGAGGAAAAGTGTGTCCTCTCCTACTTCTTTTCCATTGCAATATCATTTTCCCTGTCTACCAGTCAAATAAAGTACATTATCTGAGAAGGGGCTAGTTAATGCATTGAATGTATGCTGTTGTGTATGAAATGAAAGCAAAACTTCATTATAATTGGAACGTAATATGGCTTTTAGAAATCTTTGGCAGGTGACCATTTAAATCCACCAAAGTGACCTGTCCTATGAAAAAAGGAGGAACTTCCTGGTTTCATCACTCATTTCTTAACGCAGCCCATAGTATAATTTCGTGGTCTGCATGTCTTATGCAGGGACTATGCACCTTAGTGCATAAAGTGGGTTATTTTTTTCTTAAATGTAAAGCTGACGCTTGTTTCATAAACTTCAAGTAAGCTGCAAGGCTGTCCTTTTCCTCTCCCGAATGTGTATTTTTCTGGATTTCAGGAACTTGCTGTTCTTTTTCCCCCATGACTCTTGCTATCTATGCAGTAACGTTCAAAATTGGCAGATGTTCAGGCAAATTAAATACCAAAATTCTGAGGGGAAATGGAAAAGGCTTCTGACCCAGAAGTATGGGTGGCTCACTGAGGGGAATGCTATTAGCAGAAAATGGCAAAGAAGGTAGTTAATGTGAATCCCAGGCTTCTGCTAGGAAGAGAAAAACAGAAGTATCAATGAAATGAAATTACCCAAATAAAGAAATCTGCACTTGTGGGCTAAATAGTACAAATATTGTGCAAGGGGGACTATGAATTAAAGGCAGTTGAGCATAAAGTTGACCATATAATTGGAAACTCTGCAGATGGAAGTGGAGGAAGGGAGAGAAAGGAGTAACATTCACTTTAAAATAACGAGTGAAAATTAAAAGTATACAAATTTTCCTGGGCTTTTGTATTTCTTCATTCTACCCTTGCTCTCCCTCTCAAAGCCCTGTCTATGACTCGACCTGTGTCTGCTCACATGTACCATGCACAAACATTTCCTCCTACGCTCCTGGGACCACTGGGAATGAATGATGTTGCTCTTGGACCCACCAAACTGGGCAGAAACTGAGCATGGATGTCTGCACTGCCTACGTGCTTATACTTTAAGGCATGGATGATTATTTGACATCTAATTCAAAACCACCTAAATTTAAAAGTCCTAGTGGTTGAGCCTCTAACTAGAGAATCTCAACACTGAAAATCTTTCTACTCAAACAAAGAAAATCTGATGGGGGTGGAAAAAATGGCTACAGAGGAGCAAAAGTAACAGCAATTAGGCTGGGGGGTGAAGATTGTTGTCAAGCCCTAAATGTTGTCCTTTACTGTGTGCATTTTGAAGGGGAGTAGGACTGCACCTGGGACACATCCTGATCCCTTTCTTCTTGGGTGAAGTACCACTGCAATCCATAGGTCTGTTAGGGGAAATACATGGAGCAGAATTTTCAGGAGAGGAAAAAAAAACCCTAACCCCCTTTTTTTTTTAATTTTGTGGAAAAAAATATTAGACTGGTTCCAGCCTGCTAACTTCCAGAAACAAACAGGAGTTATGGTAAAGAACAGCACGTTCCTTCTGATTTCGTCTGCCTCAAAAAATCACAGGTGCCTGACTCATTTTATATACCTTTCTGTTGTTAAGACAGGCAGGAAATTCGAGAACAATATAATTGTCAGTATGATAAATGAGAAGGCAAAATACTGTTGAACAGTAGAGGACACCGGGTGTTATTATGGCCTATTGTTGCTATGAATAGAACCACCCAGACACCAATTAACATCTCATTGCTATGATTACTTGCTACAGTATCTGTTCCACTAATCAAACTTGCACCTTTTTAGTCCATATTTTGATTTCAAAAAGTTATACCAAGAAGAGATTACATTTATCTCAAATGCAAATAAATGTGAAGCTTAAGAAGCTAATTAAGTTTATAACCACTGAGAATAACATTAAAAAGAAAATTAAATTGCTTGGTTTGGAGGAAAACCTTTTAGGAAACATTTGTTGAATAAACATAAAAGAAATTCTCCTAATGTACTCTTATGCAAATAGTGTTCTGTTTATATTTTCCATATGCCAATCATATATAACTCTTATAATTTTTCCTTCACTAAACACTCTTCTTCATAGGAATATTTACTATCAAGCACACAATATATAGTAAGTATGAGAGCTACATGACAGCAGCCTGCTATAGATTCCCAAACTTTTTAAGAACAGAGTTTCAGTTTTATAAAAATTATGATGCCATTACAAATATTTAGTAAATAATTGCTCCAGGCAAGGAGACGGAAATGAAGGATAAAGCACACGAGGTGCTCCTTCTCTCATTTTTCTTTTTTTAGTGGTCATAAAAGGTACCAGATTGAAAGCCCTGGAGAAAGGAAATTTCTGCTTATGCGTCAGGCAGCACTACTGCAGAATTTCTTGGGCTGGGCTCCATCTTCCAAAGCACTGTGGTGCTGTCTCTGGTCTAATAGACTGCTAAGGCATGTTCACCATCTATCTAAAGTCAACGAGAAGACAAGGGTAGTTAAGCAGACCCTTAAGTGTTTTGCTGGATCACATTGCTCAGTTCCTTGACAGGCTGAGCCTGTGCCCCAGCAGTGCCTCAGCTAAAAGACTACCCAAACTGCCTTCTGCTGGGAGCACTCCTGGCTGGCACAGGCTTTGCAGCAGCTTGCTGCCCAGGAGAGTTGGCTGGCCCAGAGCTTCTCTCTCACCCCAGATGGATTAGCTGCACTAGGAAAAGATAAGGTTTCTGGCTACAAATCATTCCTCTGGCTTAAGGAAAAACAACTTTTGAAGGAGAAATGAGAATTCATAGTCCAGAAGACAAAAGCGGGGGTGACGTGATTTTTGCTTGAAGAGTCGTCCTGTGAAGAGTATTGACTCAGCTTCTGCTGCTTCTGCTCCTCCTGTCCCACTCTCCCCTCCGTGGAGCAAAGGCAATCAGTGCAGCATGCACCCCTCCTTTGCAGCTAGCTCCAGCTCTGCCAGGGTGCAGAGGAGCAAAGCAAAGTGTCTGTGTCCTCTTTGTGCAAGTAAATCTGGAGACGAGGTTGGGGCATACCTTCGCTCTTCGTTCCTATGTACTACGTTTAAGACCTGACAGCAGCAGAGTCACTCACAGGGAGCCATGGCAATAAATCTTTTGTTTTGGCTTGCCCTGTAGGGTATGGATGCCCTGCATGAGCTGAGCGGTGGTTCTACCCTCTGCTGGTAACAGCTTCGTTCCTGTGAGCTGGGCACAACGAATATGGGGAGGAAATTGTCGTGATGGAAATGGTGGATATGATGTAATTTCTGAGGCCTTGAAATTGTTATTTTGTTAATCTTTAACACACTTTCACTGCAAGGGTTTCAATTACGACTAGAATATTTTGAATTTTGAAATGTGCCCCTGATGATCCATCACAATTTTTTTAAAAGCTTTGGACATGGAAGAGCAGTGTTGAACTTGGAGCTTAGATTTAGATATGATTTTTTTATAAAGCAGCTGACAGGTTTGCTGGATTAGTGTTTATAATACTTATTGACATCCCATGATACCTTTCCATAGCTGAGCAGAGTTTAGATTGACTCTGGAGTATTAGTACTTGATGAAGGTAATCTGTTTTCTTGGCTGAAGCTCACAAACAAAGCAGTTAAATCCCCATTACAAATGGGTAAACAGGGACCCATTAAACTTCTTATAGGCCTGTCTCATTTCTATAGCCCCTGAAACATTTATAAAGGGCACTGTTAAAAATTTACAGAACCTTGAGATAGTTTCTTAAGCAAAGCTACTCTGTGTACACTACCTGAAATATGCAGTCTTCCTTTAAAGAGTAAAATAAAAGTAGTTAAGAAAAACTTTTTTCTGTACACTTTGACCTACAGTAACTCTTTTAGCTTTTCATGATTGATTTTCAAAGTTTCATAGAAGAATAAATGTTACAGGTAGAAAAAAAACATTCATGCTTAAACTACCATAGGAAGGTGCTGGGGTTGGTTATTAATAACCAAACCATCTTTGTTAATGTCTGTTTCAATTATTAGTTCTCCAATCACCCTTTTTATATGGGAAGTCGCTCTGGAAATTGTTGGCACCAAATTTCAGATGACTATGGTAATAGTGGATGTGTCATGTTAATGAGAATTCTCATATTAAGAAATATAAGACATTATTTTAATGATTCTACTGGCATCAAACCTTGGAAGCCACAAAGTTATTTTTTTAATGAATCAATCCCCACAGGCCTAAAGTAATTGTGTGAAAAGTGTTGGGCTTTTTTTATTCCAGTAAAAGACAGCCCCAAACTGAAATTATACTTTTCACTGTTTTAGCTGATGTTTTGCAATAATACCAGGTATTTTGTAAACCTCAAAAGAAAGAAAAGGTTTTGCACAGCACTGGAGCGAGGAGGTTGAATCAGGCCTCCCAATGCATGTCAATAAAGAGGTGATAATTAGAGAGAGAAAAAGCAAAGCCTTCATTAGGCCACAGATTATTTGAGTTGCATGGGCAAACTGTCAAATTGAGCTCACCAGGGATGACAGTATCTTGTGAGACAGCCCGTACCTTAGTGCGTGGGGATAGTGGCATTTGTTTGTATAATAGGGACGTGGCACCAGGAAGGGGGAGGGGATGGCCAAGAATAGAAAAGCACTATTGTCTGGTTTGGTTCATTATATTCTAGTCATCCTCTCTAAGAGCTTAATCTTCTGCTCAAGTATTTTAAAAATAAATAAATGAGCGGTTCTGTCTTTCTAAATATGGGAGATGATACGGGAGTGTGGGGAATAATGAAACCACACTGTGTATGTATTTTCTAGTTCCTGTGAATTTTGATAATTTCCAGATGGTCACTTGTAAGTATATTCATCAAATGTGAAGAATGGTTTTAGAGACCGCAATATATGTTCTAGGACACCACTAAAATGTCTAGAAAATGTGAATCTTTAAGTATTGCTTTTCTCCCTAACCAACCACCAATGCTGAAAGGAGTAATAATAAAGTTCACACGATAGCGTGCTTTTTATTTACATGGATCCTGAAAATATATGTTAAGCCATCTACACCATCTGCTCCACTAGGGTCAAAGCCCCAGCTGTACAAGCTTAGGAGTAAGTGCTGTAGAGCTGATATTTTATATGGGATGAAGTTGATGTTTATAGTAGTTTCAAGGAAGCCTTTCACAAAATTCAGGGATGCAACGAACAGTTGTTAGCATATTCCTTCTTGTGAGTTCTTAGCTGAAAAATAACAGATCTCTTTACCAGGTGTCTTAAGCAAGGTACACAAAAGTTGTCTCTCAGCTGGGATTAGAGAAGCAGAAAGTGGCTTCTTCCCGTTGCAGTAGATAAGAAGGGAACTACTGGTCAAATAGCCAATTAAATGCCCAGTATAATTTAATTGGGCAATCTTCCAGTTTAACAGGTTCTACCTGCCCAGCTCCAAAATATGGATCAACTGTAAAAATGTCAACCTGTGCTGGATTCTTTTCCCTTCCTTTTTGTGCTGCTCTTTGTCAGTTATTTGTTATCTAAGCACAAGACACTAAGGAATTATACAAATCCTTATGGTGCTTGTATGCGTTCCAGGTACTTGTTTTAGACCTGTGTCCTTTTCAAGTGGGGAAGTGGATCATTAGACACAGGACAAGAAGTGTAGGAAATTAGCAGCAGCATCAGAAAAGGAAGATCCATTTTGGCTATACTTGCCCTAGGATAATCAAGTATCCTAGGGTATCCTAGCAGGATAGTCCTTGTTGCTAAGCAGCTTGTGTTATCTTGACTCTTTTGAATCTTTTTAGATAAATACGGCAGAAGGAAAGGATTGCAGAATGTCAGGCCAGAGTTTGGTCTTCACTTATACTGTCTTGGCTGGCCATCTTCCTAGAAGATCCCATTCTCATGTCGCACTTGCTTTTGCAACCTCATCGATCTAAAATACTTTTTTACTAGATGGGTGAAGTGCTTTTAATTATAAGAGTATTTCCAGCCCTGTGCTTTGTAGCCATACGGTCAATCTATAATCAAAAAAAAAGCACACCTTTGGAATATGACTGAGTTGAGCCTAAAATTACCATGGATAATCTACTGCTTTCACACAGCCTCGTCTTATTGTATTCTTCTCAAACATTGGTTCTCAATTCCAGAATTTGAAAGAAAGCCAGAGAACCCCACCCATTTCTGTCCATCTCCTTAAGCGGGCACTCCTAGATATCACCAAGTATTTCAGTGGTTACATCTGGCAGCCTATGCTTGAAGGCAGTGATGAAAACAAGACTGAAAATACAAACATAATATTTAGAAATACTGCTGAGGGAGAGGAGGAAAAAAAGAGCCCTCACATACCACATTTCTACTGTTCTGTCTGTTTAGCAGTTATGCCAGTATGACAAACCAGACTGTTTCAATCATGAAATTATTGTTATTTGTTATTACCAAATAAAGAATTCTAAACCCATGGCTTGCATCATTTCTTTAAATGCCATCTTATGCACATCTGATGAAGTCCTGTTTGTTTGATACTTGCAGGATCACACTTAAACAAACTCTTCTGTGAGCTGAGGTTGCCCATTGGAGTGTTATGTTGATACCGCTAGTAGTTTGAAATAAGCCACTTTAGGAGTCCTCTGTGCGTTCTTCTGCAAATCAAATTATCTACTCACTAACTGGGAGAGCAATAAGAGGCAAAAGACAATTTGTCTGAAGAAATGAAGGCATAGAGAAGGGAAGTATAACAACTCCAGTTACAGTGTTTGATATATCCCTGGAAGAGAGGAATGTAAATCCTGAGTCTGTCCACAACCACTGGCCCAGGTGCAGTGGAGATCACTTGGTACGGGTCTGTCTTGCTCTGTTCCTGTTTACTGAAAGTCTGCCTCTGCAATAGTGCTCCAGAGCAGCCTTGCTATGAGAAGTTATACGAGGGCCTGCTATAAAGTCCCTTAATTACTGGGAGCTGATTTTTTTTTTTTTTTTCCCTCTCAACACAGGTATGTCTCTTCCTAGTCCAGTGCCACCACTAGGTACCAAACTCAGAGGTGTGAACTTAGGCAGTAAAGACTGAGGATGTTCTGTGGAGTCTGCGCTGCTGTTTCTGGATAGACTTTTAGTAACTGTGTGATCCCAGTTTATCTAAGTGTTTAGATTAGGAAACTAGCTTTGTACCCCTTGGTGTTTTTGTTCCAATAGAAATTCTTAATTTGTGATATTTTGGCCAAATTTAGCTACAGAAATCAGGCTATGTTTCATTCGAGCTTTAACTATGCATGTGACATCAGGAAGAGGCTGCCACTTTGTTCTCCTACTCAGATCAATCTTTATACAGACAGAATAAGTCACTTTGGTAGGAAGGAACTCATATTGAGCAATATCCTCCCTGCTAGAATTAAGGATGATCATGACAAACCTTTCCAGTTTCTGCTTCATGTGTAAGGCAGTTCTATTTCAGAATTTTTAATCCATTTTTTAAATTTCATGCCAGGGGTAAGTTTTCAAACATCAAATATTTGTAGGAATATGATACAGTTACACCAATGCTTTTTGGAAAACCTTTGTATCTCTAGAATGGAATTTAATGAGACTTGACAACGCTCTCCCAAAAGGTCACCACCCAGGTGGTTTTGTCATCCTGCTCAGGAGAGGGACTCAGCAGCTCAAATTCTTCTCTTCCTATTCAGGTTGGGGATTAGACTGAGAGTTCTTAATGTCTCTCCCCTTGCAGCCTCTGAACTGTCAGAAATGGCTGTACCCACTTTCTCTCCCCTAGGATACTGAACTCCTTGGCCTAATTCAGATTAGGAATAGCTCTGGGCTGTCACAGCCTTGGGTACGCCCATGGTAAGGTAGGGGTTCCTCCTATGCCTAATTTGGAAAAGGGTTTGGTCTTGAACCTCCTTACAAGGCAAGACAATTACTTCCTACCTATTCTTATTTCTTTGACGTTATTATTTTTCACTAGGAGATAACGTATTCACAAATGAGTTTCCACAAAACAGTTCTGCTTGGTGTGCTTCTCTACCCAGGGAAAGAAGGGAACAGAGTTCTGCAGTGAACACCTTGCTTAGCTTGTTACCAGAAGGTGCTTAAAGGTAGCATTGTAGGAGCACTTCTGTGAGGTGTTGTGTATGAAAGCTACCCTGCATTTCCTGGTCACACCTGCAGCCTACCAGAGAACATCCCAAGCCTCCCAGGCTGTGGATTTGCACCTCTCTACCCCGACGCGTGCTGTTAGTTATCATGGGAGTTTTGTCTGGGTTGTGGTTTAATCTGGCTGTGAATTCAGAGAAGCCACACTGAACTTGGGCTGGGTGCCGAGTGTGTCAAGCTGGCTGTCCCCCTCTGCCCTGGCCACCGGAGAGCACGGAGGGCAGGTGCCGGGTGCCTTGGGGGCTCAGGAGCCGGTGCTGAGGACCAGCACAGCTGAGTTGAGGGCTAGTGCACCCATTCACCTGGCCTTGAGTGTCTTGCTGCTATGCTCTTCAGCATGTTACCCAAGTTTTTCGGTTGTTCAGAGTATCCCCTCTTACCATTACCTCAGATAATGAGCAAGCGGTTCATTTTTGTGGATGCAATTAACATTATCTGCCATTCTGTTGAGTTCTCTACATATCTTAGAAGCTCTCACAAGTAGGAGCTTCCTTTACAAAATCATGACTGCAGGTGCTGTGAAGAAGTAGTGGCTCTTTCGGGTCATAAGATATCTATTTGTATGAGAAATGTGTATCTTTGGCAGACTGCTAAATATTACTGCTTAAATCTATTACAAGGAAGCACAATTTTCTGTAACTTAATTTCCTAAGCCTAATGAACCCAGTAAATTTCCTCTGATGTCTTCCCAAGTTAATATGTTAAATCTAATTTATTTGGCAAAAAATTGGACAAATTTCCTCTTAATTGAATTAACCTAGAAGAAAAAAATGTATTGTTATGGAAATCTGTGACTAATAATTCACAGATGTGAAAGTCCTGGGTTTGGTTCCATTCATTTACTATCTTACAATCGCTATTTTTGTTTGCTATAATTTAACTAGAAAGAGTTAATTGAACCATATATGTATCTGAAAAGTTTGACAAATGATACTGAATTACTTTCTTGTCGTTTAATGTTGCAGAAGATTTTTCTGTCCTACGGGATTATTTGCATACTTCTTGAATATTATATTTGCCAGTTGATTTTCTTGATGTGTTACTGATATTTCGTGGACACTGCTAATGAGTGGATGATGCATTTTCATCAGCAATAATACATTCCTAGCAATTTTGACTGCTAGATCTCAAAGTGTTGCAAAAAGAATTCTCATTGTTTGTGTCTTAATGGTGGGAAAACCAAAGCACTAAATCCCCACAAAAGCCAAAGCAAAACCGTGACTGGGAGCACATCCTGAACGTAGTTTAGTAGCAACACAAAAACATGAGTTTGCCTATGCGTACTGTTTTGATTTTATGTGAACAGGGTATATATAAGAGGGATATAGTTGCGTACCCTCCTGGAATTCAGGAGGTAATTCATATTCTTCATGCCAACAGCTATAGTCCTGCTCTCCTGCCACTTATTATATGTGGAGAGACCTGATGTAAAGAATGGAGCCAAACCTCTGACAAATATATTAAAAGGGCCACTAATGAGTGCAAATCCATGTATGACCTTTAAGGCATTCATGCAGCTGTCTCCGCCCTCTGATGTGCTGGAAGAATCCTACCGATACCTAGCATTTCAAAATGACTATGCATATCAAAATAATAGAGTTGGCTTCTTTCTGTTTATATATCTCTACCAATTTCAGAATTACTCAGGACAGAATTTGGATTTAAAAACTCAGGCCAAAGATCTTTAAGGTTCTTGCATTTTAAAGTGACTCTTAGTGATATCCAATATTATTTACAAATGGCCCAGGAGTTTTCCTGCTATAAATTTTTACCCAGACATGTATATCTTTTCCAGCACAACGGCAATTGCATGAAAAATAGTCAATAAGCTGCAATACTAAGGTCAAAAGTTTTAGTATTAAAATCAGTTTACAGTATGTTTGCTTGAAGTGCACATAAATTCAAAGAGGCAAGAAGTATAAACAGAATAGCTGATTTCTTGGATGCACTCCAATATAATTATAGCTATTCACCCTTGTGACTATTTGTGTGTGTAGCTTAAAGCTATTTGCCTGCCCTAAGGTACAGTAGCAGTATTTTTATACATCTTTGTATCCGATTGAAATGCAAAACTCAGTAAACCTGGAAAGGATGCTAACAAGCTTAAAGAAATGTATGAGTAAAATTAACCAGCAGATTGAATGTGCGTTTTGACATTTGTTAGCAGCACCACCCAGTTCCTGGTACAGGTACCTCTCATTCTCTTCAGTTTTGAAACTGAGATATCCCTTAAGGATTTGTCACCAAAATAGTGTATTTCTAATAGGCAATTATGAAAAAAAAAAATCATCATCAATCACATTTATTGCAAACATCTCATAAAACAGTAAAACATTTATGTGGCTATGGAAGGCAAGTATGTTGCCATGTAATATACTAAGATTTGCATATAAAGAACAGCAGGCAGCAAACAAGTATCTTTCCCTTTCTTATTCCATTTATACAAATGCCTTTGATGCAATGTATCTATTTAATTTACATCAGAATGTTATAGCTGCAACACCTGAGTGATATTAACTGTCGTTAGGTCTCAGAAGCACACCATGCCAAGGTAACGGGTAATGCTGCTTCCTTCAGGTAGGGTCCGTCAGGCGTGTCGCGCCTTGTCACAACCTATCTGTCACCCAGGAGGCAGGGTTTGTCTCAAGCTGATGTGCACCTGTCACGGATATATTATCTTTTTTTTTTTTTTTTTTTTTTAGTTTCCCTCCCCCCAATATCATTTTTTCACCAGGATCATTCACGCCAGGATTTTGCTTCCAGACTAATTCCGGGGATATCGGGACTCTGTTTTGTTTCTGTGTGCATAAGAATAAAATGCAGTTGCTTGGAAGGAAACACAGTGCTTCTTGGGGGCTGGGGGGGCATGGCGACTGACTGTCGATACCAACATCTGCTAATCTCCTCTGTAATCATCGGTACCTTGTGCTCGGCAAACACTCAGAAATAATTTTCTCTGAACTTTTTTTTTTTAATAGCTCAGAGTGCATCTACCATGGGGCTGTATGATATAAAATGACTAATAAAATGTAAGGTTATTTGTGCATCAGAGTTGGTAACAACTGTGTTTATCTGGGTTTTTCCACAAGCCTCAAGGTAAAACGAAGCAGGCAGCATTGCAGGGAAGAGAGAAATGAATGACATCACATTGTACAAATCTGTGGGATTTTTTGACATTTGACTTTCAACTATCATTTTAAAAAATTCTGCCTTCTATTTACTTGTCAGAACTGGATTTAATTCTTATATGCTGCAAGGAATTCACCATGTTAAGATATTGATATAACAAATTGCTGAATGTTTTAGAGATTGATTCTTGCTGTCCAAAATGGGCTTTCAGATTGGAAGTCTTTTTTTCCAGAAAACACCTGCTGAGATAGAAGTCTGACTGCTACACAAAAGAAATATACGGTTTGTTTAGTCTGCTTCTATCTAGCAATTTGCAGATGCTATGAAAAATTGCATTTTTTTTAATGAAAATTACCTAAGGATTTGGCAAAGGACCTTGATTAAAATGGACTGAGTGGCCACTGTCAGGCGAGTATTAACAGACTGATTGGTTGCTACTTCTGTCAGTCTTTCTGCAAAATTATGACAGGCCACACAGCAGGGAGCAAATGATCATTAATACTTCATCCTCTGGGACACAATAAATTGCCATTCACTTGCATACAAATAAAATACATAAAGCTTGTCAGACAAGGTGACAGAAAAAGGTGCTTTTTCAAAATTATTTTATACTACAGTGGGATGTGATCCATTACGACATGTTTTTGTGTTGTGTGGTATATGTTCTTGGCAGCAGTGTCTTTGAATTTGATCCGGTTTAAAAATATCTTTTAGTGCTTTTTGCTAATGTTTATTTTATTTCATTAGAAGAACGTAAGATTTTGAACACTGTTGTCAGCTGTACAGTGGAAAGTTAACAATAGCTTTTGCAGGAAAACAATCCCCTCAAGCCAGCGATGTTTATGCCATCTAACCTAACACCAGAACAGTCCGGGCTCTGCGCCTGTGCCGGTGCGCGCTCTGCGCAGATGAACACCGAGTCCGGTGCCAAAAGCTGCCCATTGGAACAAAGGTTCCCAAGCTAGAAAAAAGCTGCTCTAAACTTCAATAAGCTGTTTCCACAACATTTCTAAAAGCAAAAAGTCTAAAAAAAAAAAAAGAAAGTGTTGTGTTGTATTATACTCTTGGTAAGGTCAGAAAGAGGCTAGAATTTGAGGTATTTGCTTAACCACTGCTTCCAGTAATGCTTTTCTGTTCTGGGAAGTGTGCTGAAAAAGATAATTACTGATTTATGAGGAGATTTTGCGTGTTCTGCCTATAGGGTGTTTTGTTTTGTTTCTTGACACATCTACCAATGAATTATTAGGTGGATACTGCAGTGGAAGTTTTGTGTAGGCAAGGCTCATAGGGTTGCTTAACCAGTCAGCGTGGAGCCTGGTAATCTCACTATATTGGCAATTAATTCCTTTGACATTTACTAGAGAAACAAGTTTTCTGACACGCTCTTCATGCTTCAACCCCCTTTCCTCCTTTAATATTTCCCATGGAGATTTATGGGATGCACTATATGTCGCTTTATGCAAGCATTTGAAATATTGAAATATTTCAAATATTTCAATTTCATTAAAACTACACTTTTTAAGGAAGCAAAAGATGTTTTATCAAACATTTTGACTGTTTTGTGCAACTGCAGCAGTTTCTATCGTACCAATGGATCTCATCTACAGAACTTTGAAGTCATACTTCGTTGCTTATTTCACTTTCAAGGCAGGTGAAGAAATTTGGACTTTTCCTTTGGCAAAACTGATCCTGAATTAATGCTTTCACAGTTTGGTTCTGCTTGGTTTTTTCCTTCTCCTGGCCTTGATGGCAAAAAGAAGAATTACTAATGAATGCTGTCTCTTGACTGAGCTAGAGGAAAGAAATGCTGGAAGTTTCACATGAAAGCTTGGTAGGTCTGCCTGTGTTCTCTTCCTGGGTTTCTGCCCCTTCTACGTCCCAGTGTCACTGTTGGTATTGTGATGTCACCTACTTTAAAGACCAAGTATGGCAAACCACCTATGGATGACAACGCCATTTAGTACCTGAGAATCAAGCATATATGCCAATTGTAAACGTTTTGGTGAGGAATCTGCCAATATTGTAGGAAGAAATAGTTAAATGTTGTTGAATCCATGGCACCGGTATTCTCACGTGCATGACGGGACTAGAAGGAAAATAAAAAGACTAACAGAAAATACTTCTTATATCACTCGTGCGACTTCTCTAATTTCTGTTCTTCCTTTGTGCGCTGAATTACCCTGATTCCGGACGACTGCTGCACAATGTGAGAATGGAGCTGCAAAATTAAACAGTGCTCTGGAAAAACAGGAGGACAAAACTGTGATGCAATGTGACTTTTCCCTTTTATGCACATGCATTAAGCGGTTGTGGGTTATTGTTTTTCTGTCATTAAAGAAATGGAAAAACACCTGCTGATTTCAGGCCTAAACAGAAAACTAAATAGTATCTTTAATAAATAAATATTCTTTTGGCAGAAGTTTACCTTTCATATAAAGATAGACTTTTAAATAGACCTTCAAGATAGATATTTTATATTAAAGTCTATCTTTATATTGAAGGGAAGACTGCATAGGGCAAACCCGGAGACTCAGAGCAGACTGGATAAGGTAATGGCTGCCTTGGATTCTGTGTGAAATGTTGTTAAGTATTGTGGTACACATTGCTTGGGGATTGTGAAGTTCAGGGATGAAATCAGGTTGGGGTTTTTTTTTTTGCATAGTAATTTCACTTCACCTTCTTTAAGTCCTATCCCTTCTGGTTTGTGCATGCAGAAGCATGAAAGTTAGGACTGATTAGATGGCATTGGCATTGCAAAATCCCAAGAAAAATACTACTGTTAATGAGAATTGTGTGTATAACCCCCTGCTTCCTGCAATGACAATTCACTCCTATGACTCTGTCAAACATTGCAAAAAATAAATAAACCTGATAGCTCAATAATAAATAACTGTTCAAGATGCTTTTTTTTTTTTAAACTTTAAAATGCAATAGCCTAAATCCTCAGCTAGATTGAATCCACCTCTCTCCACTGAGTTCAGTGCAGCTAAACTGATTTGCGGTGGTTGGGGAATTAGCCTGTTGTGACTCAAACTGCAAAGTATGCAAAAGTTTTGACAAATCCGGTTGGAACATGGACGGAAATGAATATGGGGGTTTCAAATGTTAAAACAAAGCATTGGTTAAAAAAACCCCAACAACTTAAACCGCTGCTTGAAAATCCTAAACTACCACTGCATATGTTCCAGTAATTTGCTCAGCCATGCAGTATGTTGTATTCACTGAATGAAGAAAACTTCTCGTGAGAATGTTTAAAATGTCACCGAGGTTCAGTCTGGATCAGGGTGCAGGTGGCTCTACAAAGGCTTTGCTGAGGGGATGTGTTTATACAGTTGCTGCTGACGGATGGTATTGATTGGCTAGGCAACTCATAAAACAAGCGACCTCACTTTCATCTTTGTGGTTTCTGTTCCTTCAGTAGATAGAAAAGTGGTTTTAATTATTCACATCATCCATTTTAATATTTTTTTTTTTACTCTTATCCACCCACTGTCTTATAGCCAAATAATATTCTCATCTTCTGATTACTGTACAAAACACGCAAAGGGGGCAAGAGTGGGCAGATAGATAACAAATTTTTGAAAATACAAAAGCTGATGCCGCCTCACTGGTAAGATTAGCAGAAGTCAAGCTATGCTGAAATCTCCACCCTACAAGACTGTCTGTTTGGGTCACCTTCAGGATGACAGAGCACTTGACAGCAACTGAGATTTAGGTAATGCCACAGTATCTCTAGTGTTTTGCTTGTATTTATTTGTGACCTGGATTTTTAGAGTATCACGGCTCCTACATGTAAAAACAAATACTTGCTGCTCTTGCGATCCCTGTTCCCTCCCTCTTTGCTAGATGATTACAAAAACCTACAGCCCTGGTGTAAGCAGTTGTTTGGAAAACGAACAGCAAACAGACTTAATCTAGCACTTGGATTTCCAGGCAAAAAGTGTACCAGAAATAAGTAGTGGGAAAATAAGATTTAAAGTCCCAGATGCTTAAAAGGGAGCTCTAGTTCTACTGATAGTAAGCAATCCTAACTGTGCTTCTGGTCTTAGTGCGACAGTGCTGGTGTAAGGCATGCTCTGCACGGCACTCGCTCCCTGCATCAGTCCTTGGATACCCCGAAATACCACCTGCATAGGCACGGGTACGTGCTCTCTTCAAAAGTACGGTGTTACAGGCTGTGCTCTTTTTCCCAAGGCTGCACTCCTTTCCCCCACAGAGGGTATTTTTCTCCCATTACATGACAAATATTTCAGCTTTCATATAACTTGGGAGTTAGGATAAGAGCTTGAGGTCATTTAATGCTTCTGGGTTTTGCAGTTTTTGTTCATCCTTAGAACAGGAGGATGTGATCCATGTCATAATGGGAATTTTGGTCCTTTCAATTACAATTGTCCATTCTTTCATGTATTAATGGCTCCTGAGGAGAAAGAAATATAACACAGGCATGTGCAAATCAGAAGACAACACCTTTAACTTTCCTTGTTTGCATTTTTAGGGGGAAAAAAAAAAAAGGTGAATATGTTCTTTAATGTTTGTGGAAGTGTTGACAAACCTAGAAAAAATATGCTTGGTTTTGGGAATCATAGAATCATTAAGGTTGGAAAAGACCTCTAAGATCATTGAGTCCAACTGTCAACCCAACACCACCATGCCCACTAAACCATGTCCCTAAGCGCCTCATCTAACCCGTCTTTTAAATACTTCCAGGGATGGTGACTCAACCACTTCCCTGGGCAGCCTGTTCCAATGTTTAACTACTCTTTCAGTAAAGAAATTTTTCCTTACATCCAATCTAAACCTCCCCTGGTGCAACTTGAGGCCATTTCCTCTCGTCCTTTCGCCAGTTACTTGGGAGAAGAGACCGACACCCACCTCGCTACAACCTCCTTTCAGGTAGTTGTAGAGAGCAATGAGGTCTCCCCTCAGCCTCCTTTTCTCCAGGCTAAACAACCCCAGCTCCCTCAGCCGCTCCTCATAAGGCTTGTTCTCCAGACCCCTCACCAGCCTCGTTGCCCTTCTCTGGACACGCTCCAGCACCTCAATGTCCTTCTTGTAGTGAGGGGCCCAAAACTGAACACAGTATTCAAGGTGCGGCCTCACCAGTGCCGAGTACAGGGGCACGATCACTTCCCTGCTCCTGCTGGCCACACTATTTCTGACACAAGCCAGGATGCTGTTGGCCTTCTTGGCCGCCTGGGCACACTGCCGGCTCATGTTCCAGAACAAAATACTTCATTGGCTGATTTACAGTTGTTAGATTTAGTTAACGTGTGAGCTAGTTAGTACATATGTGTCATCATCATGACCTGTATGTTCTACTCATCGTCTTCACAGACAACCTTATCAAGGAGTAGTGCATGGGCATGATGACTCCAGCTGCTTGCTAATTCTGTGACATGACGGACTTGAGTCAGGCTTTCTGATGAAAGAGCACTTGGATTTTTCTGAGGTTTTCATACTTTGTACATGTCTGTTTCCCTGGAATTGCTCTGCTAAAAAAATTTCCCCTTGGAGCTGTGAGCTACAACACAGTTGTACTTTCTAAATGCTTACATTTAATAAGCATTTATAGAAATTATGAAAGCTGTAAAATCTTTGCTCCTTTCTGGCTTCATAAAAAAAGACCAATGTGTGATGTAAAGAAACATGAGATATGGTAGAGCAGAAAAGTTTCCAGGTGGCCTGGTTGACAACTCCAAGGAAAAGCAGCAGATAGAGAAAGCATTGCTTCTGTTTCTGAAATGGCCTTACAGAGCTCTGAAGAGGTCTCTATCAATAGTGGTCTCAGATACGTTACATAAAAATGCACAGGTAGGTTCTGGTTCAGAAATAACATGTCGGTATATGGCACAGCAAGTAAACTGAGAAGGGAATATAGATGGGAGAGTTCCTTAGTCAACTGTTGGACAGGGTTGTTCAAAGAAAGCTGTAGTGAAGAGTGACTTTTCTGTAGTTTTTTTCTTTGAGATGCTCCCTTTCCTTCAAGCTAATTTTAACTCTAAACTGGCTGCGATTATTTTCTCTTTAAATCAAGTTGAGCTTTAAGGGGAAGGGGGACAGGGAAACAAGAACCAAAAGCTGCAAGGTGGGATTCCTCCTGCATGCGGTCTGCTGGAGAGCACAGTTCCAGAGGAGAGTACTGGTGGACAGTAGGAAAAGCTGCCTCGCTCTCCCCATGACAAATATGTAAGTAAAAGGATTAAAAAAAAAAAGTACGGCTTTTCAAAACCTTATTTTATGCTTCGTTCATATTTAGCAGTCCAATCTTGAATACAGCACCAGTTTAGGGTAAGTATATATTCCTTTTATGCTTGTTTTGTTTCCTCTATCGCTTCAGCCTGTCTCTCAGAAGTAATAATTTGTGTGTGGAAGAAAAAAAGTTGAGCTGATTGCAGAGGATGCATATTTCCCATCCCCAGTAAAATAAACTAGGAACCCATGTAAATGAGGCATACAGTTTATAATGAATTGGGCTGATCGCGATGATGTGTTCAAGTGTATCTCCCAAAGTTCATTAACTTAATGTAATATACAGTGGCAGGAATGATACCTATGATTACTCCAATTAAAATGATAGTTTTGTGCTTTTCTGTGATGCAAGTTAGTGCTGTGAGAACATGAAACACACCTCATAAATGCCACCCAGCTGCAAAAGTGACAAAGTGAGTCTGCCAGCTTTTCCTAACGGCATCGGGAATAACAGGCATGGCTGCAACTGGCTTTTGTTATTGCTGGAAACTCTGGCAGCTCACCGAGCGTGGTAAGACCAAGGCATTAAGTCTGTGATGTCATTGCTCAACAAGTCATTAAAACACACTGTGGAAAACATATACTCTTAAATGGAAACAAAAGTAAAGCAAATACCACTATAAGTATATGGTATGTGGATACCACTAAGAGAAGGCTATGAGCAAGTGAGGATAGCACGCCATCCTGCTCAAAAGAAGTATAGGATTAAAGCTTTGCTCTGTTTTGAGCTCACTGCTTATTAATAAAGAGTGAATGGTAACTGAAGAGATGAAGAGACTGTATTGTGAGACACCACAGAGCACTGCATGTGTGATGCTCCTTCTGAAGCCATAATAACCATTTGATTTCTGACCCTGAGGTGAATTTTGTATACTCATATGCATGAAGGAGGTGAAAGGATATGCACTGAGCTATGCCCTTCTTTCCAAACTGTGTTTTTAGAAGTGACATAATTGAGGTATAAATAAAATAACAAAGAAGGCTTTTATAGATATATATTATTATTTCAAACTACCAACAGTTGTCTTCACACTTGCTGGCATTTGAGAGTCCTGAATTTTAAATGGCACAGCTCTCCTTTACCATCTCCTGTAAAATGCGTTCAGTAGAGAATACATCTTAAGGGAAATTTCCAGAAATCAGGCCTGTAATAAACAGTCCTAGGTACTTTACTTGAGTCGCCTGCTCATCCTCTATTTGTCCTGTGACATCTCTGACAATAAAGAATACAACCCTAAAACTGGCACTTAGCAATAGGCGAGCCCATATCCTTTCCCCAAAATTAAAATGGGGACCTAGCGCATGGTAGTTGCTTAAAGTGTCTGCCATTATGTGGGACGCCAAGAGGCCACCTCCTGCCATTTTCCATTCAGATGAATGGGAAACCTATGGATAAATTACCACCTGCAGCACGTGATAGCGGACATTGTAAGCAGCTGTCACTGTAGCTCTGTAATTATGCAAGTATTCTTCTAATATTATACAATTAGATGGCCCCATCTCCCTTTCTTTCTCTTGATAATGTTTTTGTAGCTGTCAAGAGCACTGAACTCTCTCCTTGTTCAATCATTTACGTCTCCGTGCGATACAACCAGCACTTTCCTGATGCTCCTGGAGCTGGCACTCCTATACCAGAGATTGTCTTCTGCTGCATTTTCAGTACTGTATTAGATTTTTGTATTGTGAAATAGCAAAAACCATGGGGATAACAGTCAGTAAGCAGTCACACCTTACCTTTATTAGAGATATCAGGCAGTGTTGGTGGTTAGAAAGATGCAGCTGGCTTTATTTTCTTCAGCAGAAGCTTCTTGCAAGCATTTGATGGCTGAAGTGTGATGTGGGAGATAGATCAAAAAGTATCAGTGCCATCCTTTATGCATTTGAGGGATCTTTGTACTAAAAGGAATGGGAGAGAAACTGGATGGTATGAAGCAAAGCCAACTTTTTCAAAAGTAAAAAAATAGACTACAGTTCCCAACTGGGGGAACCATCTTAGTAGCAAATGGTTAGTTTGTTCTTTGAAGTTGTTCAGAAAAGCATATTTTACTACAAAATATTTCTACCTTTCTCATTATAGTCTCCTCCTCCTCCTCTCCTCAGGATGCCAGTCTGTAATTAGCAGTGAGCTTATGAATACTAAAAGCTTGAATTTTCCTAAAGATTGCTAATAAAAATGGCTGATATTCCATTTTTCCCCCCCACAGAACCCAAGCCTCAGTTGCCGTTTTACAATCTAGTGCTTTTGGTTTTGTCCATTTCTCCTGTATTTTGTTTCTGCAAGTCTTTATTTTAACAAGAAACTGTGGAGTTCTCTTGGTGCCATACAGGGTATCAAATCTCATCCTCGAGAGGTGGCATTCATTCTGAAGTGGTCTAAATATTTATTGTTAAAGCAATCTACAAAATCTGCCCATTTTAGTTTTTCCTATATTTCTTAACCTCAGGAAAGGCAGTTACATAAGATGAGGATCTGTTCTTCGGTTAACCTTTTCCTGTTAGACTAAAGTTTAAAATAAGTTTAGATTCAACACCAACGTTGCTAATTAGTACCTGCTTTTTTTTACCTATGTTTGGGCGAAGTCACAGTGAATTTTACATTTGAAAGGCTTCCTTCTTGCTGCCTTAAAGATAATTCCCGTAAACAAAAATTATGAGCCAGTTTTGAAATTGCCTTTAATTCTGCTGTTTACAAGATCCTCAAACCTTCTGCAGAAAGCATGCAAAGATTATTAAATTGGGCTTTGGAAGCAGCTGTAACGGTTAGCACATTAACCCTCCCCCTGCAGCCACCCGGCACCCGACCGTGTGAGCTGTGCTGGTAAACTGGAGTGTCGACTCAAAAAAGGTTTAGGGAAACCACCATTTTACAGACCTGTCCTCATGTTGGCAGTTACGCAGCCATATGAGAGGTGAACAGGGACAGCGATCTTTCAGATCACTGCAGTTGTAGAAACAAATGTGTGACTCTGCCCAAAGGCTCCCGCGTGGTGGCACCCAGGGCACGACCCCGCCGTCAGTCCCCAGGGCTTTTGCTGGCACTGTGGGGGTATTTACAGACGACATCGCAGGGGACCGGGAGACTGGCTGAGACTTGGTGACAAAGCCAAAGTAATTTGGCTGGCTGTTGCAGATTGCAGCTTCTCCTGCGTGTGCCTGATGTGCCACGTGAAGGCACAGGTGGACCAGAACCATCCCGCCTTCTCCCGTCACCCCTGTGGTTGCATTTCTTTTCAAGTCAACAGTGAGGAAATACTCTCATGCTGTGCAGAGCTCAGGACTCTAAAGTTATATTGCCTTTCTCACCTCTTCCCAAAGGTTAGTCCCTTGCTTTCTTTGTACATTCACTCAACGACAGATTTTTGGCACTTACAGATTAATCTGCACATTTCAGAGTATGCAAATGGATCTAAATTAAGTTGCGGATAATAAGAAAGGGTGCATACCCAACCTTTTGGATGTCCTGAAAAGGACTTTTGAAACAGCAGAACACGTAGAACATAGTTTTCTGCATTTATTTCTTGATTTGGTGTAAATACAGGGCTTTTGAGAGCTTGATGAATATGACAATAGCAGATCATCATGCTAAATTGACAAATTAGAAGAACAAACCACGGTAACATGATGCCCCCTATGGTTTGTAAGGGAGTATGTACAGTAGCATTAAGAGGAATGCTTCCTTACATACTTCTTCTTAGGAGAATTAGAATTACATGTTATGCTCCTCAGATACAGAAGAAAAATATCTGGCTGGATTTTCTAAATAAAAAGGTCAGATGCTGATAATTTAGATGCTCTAAACCTCCTCCTTCTTTTTGCAGATTCAAAGCAATTGGGATCAAAAGTGGTTTTGAGTAATGTAATTGCATAACTAGCAGCAGCTGAGTTAATACATTTACAAACCAGACAGTTTAATGGAGAAAGTCATCACCTAAGGAAAGGCAAGCAGCCTGCCCCAGAGGGGAGAGGGGCTCTGTAATTGAATAAACGGCCACTTGATGGCAACAGTTTACCACGCACAAGTAAACCCAGCAGAATTTGACCGTAGCAGCTATAAACCTGGAAACGCACGTTTTCTCAGGTCCCAGTTAAAAAAGCTCCAGGCATTCATACATTGTTTTCCAATAATCTCTTTTATCCTATAAATATATAGGATATAATATATATATATATGTTTTCCAATATCCTCTTTTATTCCAGTAAGACTTTTATCCACCGTAGCTTGTGTATATCACAATTGTATGTCCGTTTAGGAATTCCCTTGTTACAGGATTTCATTTAGCAAGTTAGCGCTTCCTTCAGTAAGCTAACCCTTTCAAGCAGAAGTGGACATAACATATTAATAGGTTTGCAGGGTGGTAAGTCGCCTCAGCAGTAAGTTATACTGAAGATAATGCGTAAATAACAATAGGACGTTTTGCTGGTAAATCAGCGCTTTTTCTCTATTCAGAGGTTTTTTTTATCCTGCTTCCCCACATGGAGTTTAAAGGCAAGTCTTCCCCCTGGTACTCTCAGTTCCTTTATGGTCTCATGGTGTCAATGAGGGCAGAAGCACTACTGTACCTGGGAGAGGGAGCAAACCTGCCCGCTTACCAAGTGCTGTCATCTGAAAGCGCTGGGCTGCCCTGCTCTGAACCTGCGTAGGAACCGCGAAGGCAATCCCCAGCGTTGCTCGGTGCAGTGCGGTGCAGTGATCCAAGACCTAAAATGGATGAAATGAATGATGTCCACCTTCAAGCTGTGGATGGGGAAACACCCCAGGGTCGGTTCTCTTTCAGTTCCCATGGAGCCCACAAATTCACTTTTAAACCTTGCTGGTAAAAAAAAAGTCGCTGACCCTTGGTGGTGGTGAACTGGCAGCAATCAGGGCAGACCCACAGGTGCCTATGAGTGCATAAAGTAAGAAAAAATGTATATTGGCTGTTGCAGGTCACCAAGGAGCCAAAGAGCAAATGCGTGCAAGTTGGCTGTTCAAGCAAGTTGACTCTGTGTAATATGATGGAGGAGAAGAGATGTCTCCCAGGCCCAACGTTTTAGGATTGTGTCTTGGATCGCTTTGTGTTTCAGGACTTCATAGAATCATAGAATCATTAAGGTTGGAAAAGACCTCTAAGATCATTGAGTCCAACCGTCAACCCAACACCACTATGCCCACTAAACCATGTCCCTAAGCGCCTCACCTACACGTCTTTTAAATACCTCCAGGGATGGTGACTCAACCACTTCCCTGGGCAGCCTGTTCCAATGTTTCACCACTCTTTCAGTAAAGAATTTTTTCCTCATGTCCAAAAATGGACTGGACTGGACTTAATAAGTCCAAAAATGGACTGGACTTAATAATCTTGATTGCACATTTCTTCTACTTCAGTAACTACTGAAAAAGTAATGGTTTTCCTATATTTACGCCTTTGCAACCTGGGAACTGGGTGGGAGGGGAAAATACAGGGACAAAGCGGGAGTGACTCGCTGGGAATAACATGCTATACTGCATGTTGTCAGAATGTAATGAAAATTATTTTGGTCTTCTGCTTTTAAGCTGGAATCCCCCTAGTAAACTGTAGGCAGATTGGTTTAGCAGTAAGTACACTTAGAACTCTGAAAAAAACAGACATTTCATTTCACTGACAGTTTATGATAGTAATCCTCTTGCTACCTCTCAGATACAGCCAGCGTGTGTCTGGAGTGGGGAGCACCTCTTCTTCCTCGCTCCTTCTGCAACAGTCATTTATTTGTTGGACTGGGACTGAAAACACAATTCACTGCTAAATTTGCCACAGCTAAGGTTAAACAAATGGCTATTTGTTATTCCAGCTACTGGTCCATGGGCGTATATACAGTTAATACTTAAAATCCGTGAAAAGACATATTCACAAGGTTTGTGAAAAATGAGGCAGTTTTCCTTCCCATAATGGCAGGGATCTCAAATGAGTTGTGTTGTCAATGGGAGCGCAAGAGGTTATATAGTTTTCCATAATCTATAAAGCTTCTTCAGAATCATGTCATTAGCTTTCCTGTGGTAGTGCACAGCAGAGCTAATAATGCAATTATGGTTCATGTAGTTAAACTATGCTATTGATATTTTTTTTTCCCAGGAGGCCTTCATTTCTAGCAATTCTAATCATCTTCATTGTACAGCTGTATGGATTCCACGTTTCACTATGAGAGAAATAAAATTGCAAATAAATACCATCTTTCCTAATGTCTCTGTAAATGCCAGATTTAGTAACCATTAACCAAATGTTGGAGTCCATAAAATGTATAATTCTTTGTATTAAAAAAAATATAGAAGAGGCCACATTCACATACCAGTCACCAGAATAAACTATTATGCTGGAGTAAATAAGAGCAGAATTTAATCCAATATTTGATTATTCTCATTTCTTGCTGCTATAATTCATTACATTTTCTGTTTTTGGTATACTAACTCTTCCTCTGTCTGTCTACCATATTTAAACTTGTAAGTATTAGAGTAAATTAGTATAATTACGACATGAATACAGTGTGTGTGTTTAGCAGGGGGGGAAATCTTCTTTTAACTTCCCGTTCTTTTGAACAAAACTGGAACCTGGAGTTCTGTGCTTTTACCTGATATGCAATAAGTATGAAAGCTGGCAAGCACAGGATAATTAAGATGCTATTTATTCTATTATTAAGCATTAATGTATGACTCCCATTAAGGAAATATTATATTTTTTTAGAAAATGAATGGTTCCATCTGTGCCAATCCCCACTACAGTAAAAATCTCAATCCTGAGATGTTGGAACCCTCATTCAAAAACATAAAGCAAGAAATAAGGACGTTCACTGTCTCCATGGTCTCGGTCTTCCACGATTAAGGTTGTTCCGAGAAGATAAATTATTAGAGCGATGAATCTCTGAAAGGACTGCCCTGTTTTCTTGAGAAAAATTTTGTTTCTATTAACTATTGTGTTTCTTCTGAGTAAACTACCAAACACATTACAAAGCCTTCAGAAAAGACAAATGATAAGGTGATAGCGTGTTAATAATTTTGCTGAGAAACATCCTCCTTCTTTAACGTGCCTGGGACACAAAGATTTGAAAATAAACTCAAAGAATGATTGCTATTAGGTGTCTGAGGGAAAAACACAGATATGAGAGGACCTGTTAATTAGGATTCCTCAGTGGACCACATGGAGATTGAAAATAAAAATAAAGCAAACATAGCTAAGGCCTTTAAATATTCTTGCAAAAAGTTGTTGCCCGTGATACTGAACTCTCCATGCTCTTAGTACCTTTAGAGAGAATATCCGTCATTTTCCTGTATACATCAGAGGCAACGTAGCACCAGGTTGTCACTTGGGGATCTCACGGGATATACAGCCGTCCAGGTCAAACCCAAGGGAGCTGAGATGGGGAGAGAGCAGGACCAACTTCAACTATCAGGTGCACCTTGTTATGGGCATAGAGCAGTTCCTGCCATTCCCCGCTCCGCGATTGCTGGAAGAGAGAGGGACTGTGCAGCGACAGAGCTGGCAGAAGTATTAGTGGAGTTCACACGCATTTTCCATTATAACCCGTATTTTTAAATTGCTCAAGTCGTTCTACACATTCTATTAATGCTATTTTTTTCTGATACATAATAACTCTTTTGACTTTTGTTCTTCAGTAAAGCATTGAAAATATTCAACCTGGCAGTTTGAAATATATATGCAAAATGCTGTCAAGATATACTAATTAGAAAAGTCATGCACGCATAACTTGCTAGTGTCCTCTTTTGCTCTCATTTGTTTTACAGATGGTGCTAGGTCAAAGAAGCAGGCTGTCTTTACAGGGCAAGTAGTTCTGAAATTACGAGCATCAATATATTTTCGTTTATGCAGAAGTTTTCTCCTTAGCTTTTTTTGCTAACCTCAGCCTTTGGTGGCTTGCTAATTTTTTCTTCTCTCCTTTTACTGCATGTAACAGGGAATCTGCAAAGTGCTTTGCAGGAATCTAAAGTACAAATTTGTTGCTTTTGGGAATCAAAAACAAATGGAAAAACTTGCTGTGATTTTTTCACCAGTAAGTGATACAAGGAGAGAGGAACATAAAACAAGCGTGGGAAAAAAGAATCAGTTTTCCAGATCTGCTTTGAGCAGACTAATGAATTAGCATCTATAAAAATGTGTGATTTGACCAGTAGTATAGCAGCCGCTCGGTGACCACTGAATGGTCCAGGTAAACTGAGGCACAAAACACCTGCTGTGCAGCTTGGTGTCCCAGATACATTCCTAGAGTTTTATTTGACCCAGCTGGGATGCTAATGGGTAATTGCTGCTGTGTGGGTTTGTTGGAAAATCAGCAGTGGATAAGGATTTAAAAAAATCCATGTGTTATCCCTATTGGTTATCAGTTTTAATAGTAGGAAATAATATGAAAAATTAAATTACCTGGTACCCTGCAAGAATGACTTTTCTTAGTGGGCCACTGCCATCCCTTCGATAGGTAGAATGTCTGAAATGCAATAAATGCAAAACCAAAACATTTTCAAATTAAAAGAAATGACTAATAGTTGTGCTGTACTATTGGGTAGAATTTCTAAACATTGCTACTAAATGTAGAAAACAAATTGGATTGAAATCCTTAATTCCTTTTATTATTTTTTTAGGGGATGAAAAGCTTTATTAGAATTAAGCTCATCTGAAACTTATTATTCTTTCAGTATGCTAATTAATAGAGCAGGATCATGGATTTGTTAATTAAAATAAGATACCTCAGGGAAACTGAAATTAATTTTGATGTCCTAATAGAGTTACCATTATGTCATTAAATCTTGTGGATGTCTTATCCATTTCTCTTCTTTTTCTTCCCTCAAAAAGCGAAAAATGTTTTATTTAGTTTGAATTTAGAATTAGAATATTGAATGGTGACTTTCCAAAGATGTGGAGGAGATCAGCTGATAATCTTGGAATAGCTGTAGCCCTCAGGAGAGTGTCAGGACTGTTCACCTCATGTGCTCTAAATGAGCAAAAAACTGTTCACTTCTGGGTCACTGGATCTGTATTACTGGGGATTAACTTGTAAACAGTCACTCCAGTAGCCTACTAGAGTAACTTAGTATGTTGGCTTATATTTTCCAGAGATGGAACCAGCAAAACTCAACCATCAGGCAGACATCGTAATGACTGCCAAAAATGTATTGCACCTTAATGAAATGTCTTTCATGGATGGAAGGTGTCATCCGACAGCAAATGCTGCGGTCAGCTGGGTACGTCCATGTTAGTGATTTAGTTCGTACAGAGTTTTTTAAGGGAATCTCCTGGTCATCCCCACTTGTTGTGCTTGAGTGTAGTTTTGGAGCAGTCCTGGAGTGGGCAGGCTGATCCCCGTTGGGTGGGACCACATTGGAAGACATGCTCCAGGAGCACACCAAGAGCCACTGATGGCGTTCGACCGAACAGCCACACAAGAGCCGAAGCAAAACCCAGAGCCACCGAGCATGGGTGAGTCCTCAGTGCCTGTCTTTTCTTTCTACCAGTCTGCCGTGGTTGCACCGCGCTGTTGGCTAATGTAGACATAGCTAGGGCTGCCCAGATCCTACCTAGTGCCTTGACAAGAGATCAGACTGTTGAAGTGACTGTTGATGCAAATGTTGATTTCAGTTTAAGTCCTTTTTACAGAAGGAAAAACACCTAAAATATACTCAGTGTTTTCTAATACTCTGACTTCCCAGTACACTTTCTTCCAATTTAGATGTTTCATAGTGTAGACAAAGGGAAAAGGAGAGGTAGGTATGAGAGAAGTACTAGTTTTTCTTCTGCAGCAAAGCACAATTGTTCTAATTGTACTTAATGAATTTTCAAGGCCAGCAAAGAAATTCTGCATCATCACCAAGAGCGTTAATTGCATTTGTATCCAAAACTTCTGTCATTCAATGTGCTAGAAGGCAGAAATAATCTTATTAATATACCAGTGTATATTGTTTGAGTACTTTATCTCATTTTATCAATGGGTTAAATGGGTAAAATTTAATTAGAGACAAGCACTAGATCTAGTTGTTAGAGGCTGCTGAGCAGTTGCAGTTTGGTTAGTCTTGCGAAAGCTTATGACTTCCCACGAAGAATGCCTACTGTTTGCTTTCAGCCTGAAAAGTGTTCAGAGGGATTTGGTTACATGTAAGGAAGGTCAAGATGCAGTTGTCTTACTGTTGAGTCTGTGTTTAATAAGCAAAAAGAGGTTGAGATGGTTTGTGAATTTCAGTTGAACTTGGCAAACGGTTTCAAGCCAAAATAAAAAAAAAATCAGGTAAAATTCACTTCAGCTTCTCAAAATAGATTAATCACAGTACTGTTTACTAAAATAAGCAGAAAAGAGGCATGAAATGTTTTTGTTTCCAAGACACAGTTGAAGCAGTGAACTTTATATGTACCTCCGGAGTGCTCTTGCCACAGAGCTATAAAGCTATTCTCTCTGACACTCAAACCTAACGAATATTAAAGGATATTTACCTGGAGCAGAATAGCTTCAGGGTAGATTTAAAAAAATTTGCTCAGAGTGCTCAAAATTCACTCAGAGGTTTCAAAATTTCTTCATGAGCAAAGAGAAGGTTAGGTGCATGGTTTGGCGCAAGAAACATTCAGGTCTTGCACACTGCTCCTTTCTGGCCTTATTTTTGCTTAAATCCCATTGGTCTGCTTACATAAATCAACCTCTTCATGGTCACACTTCCTCTGTTTTTATCCTAAAACCTGTTTAATATGATTCAAATGGAGATATTTGGGTCCGGGGTTGAATTCGGTATTTTGGACCAATCATTTCATGCAGCTGTTTCAGAACTGCTCGGAAACCAGAGTGTGTGTGAGGCAGTGCTCACCGGCAGTGCCCGCAGCCCCTCCCCTGTGCTGTATTTTCATGAGAACAAGATTTTACAGGTGATTTAAAAAAAAACCCAACAAACAAAAACCCAACACAACAAAAACTCACCTCCCCAAAAAAACCCCTGACAAAACCCAAACCCAAACACCCCCTCCCCAAAAAAACGACCAACCAAACAAAAACCCCCAAAATACTTCTTCATCTACTATGTCAAAATTGGGTATGGAAGCTAGTTTATGAATTTCCAGTTGATTGCTATATTTTGCTGACATCTATATTTAGGCTCTGACCCATATCAATACTTGCTGGGAGTAGCGTTAAAATTTCTGATACATATTCAGTACCCATGTACCGTTTCTAAATGCAAGTGCTTGAAAGGTTTCTTTCTTGATCTTTTCTTACACAATCATTTTAAGATTGCTATTTTGATCCCATTTCTCCCAGTTCAGTTAAATGCAAAATAAAGAGCAGATTTGCTGAACAGTTGTTATTTTAAAGGTTGTATTTTTCTATTAATGCATGCACAACAGTCACCTTGTGGAATAGCTATGGCAAACCTACCATCGACAGACAAATGAGAGAAGCCTGCTCCGCAGTGCCGTGTGCGATACGTGTGCTGTCAGCACGGGAGTTGACTGGCGAGCCAGCCGGCCAGCGCTGCCGATGCCGGGGTGCTGGCTGCAGTATTTCAAGATGATTGCAGACGTCTTCGGAGGGGAGGAGTTACTGTAGACACGAGCTGAAGCAAGACGCCTCACAAACCAAAGTTCAAGGTGAGATCCATACTAGACAGTAGCTGATTTAAGAGATTGATTCCCCTCCCACCCTCCCCAATGCAGAAAGCAATACAGGGTAAAAATATGTAACTTGGAGCTTCTTATTGCACAGGGTCACGGTCTGATACCTATGCTCATGCTCAGCATTTCTCCCTGTACTAGAAGCAAGTCTAGGAAAGGGGAGAAGGCTATATAATTTCCTATCAAAAAATTGACAATAACAACATTTTAATGCTGGTGACAACTGATATTTTGAGGAAAGGAAATTTAAAATAGAAATGGGCATTAGCGATCACCCCTCTTAGCAGCAGGGAAGCTCAGGCATTGCTCGGGGAGGTTTCGGGTGCATTTCATGGTGCCTGCATGTTCTCCTTAACCTGCCTGCTGGATGGCACACCGCATCCCTAGCTGCTTGGACCTCAGTAAAGGCAGGTGGGGAGGAGCTGAGCTCTCTTGCCTGAACTTGTGTAGACTGTGGGGACAAGGGGAGAGGCAGTTCCTGCTTACCTGGGGGAGCCGATAGTGATACAGTGGGGAAAGGGCAGCGTCGTCTTTTCCCCGTTGAGTACAAGGGCAAATATCTTGCACCAGGTTTATAGGGCAGTTTTCCGAGCAGCAGGGAGCAGGACAAGAAATCAAACAGCTTTTCCTAATACTTTGAAATTTGTTGCTGTCTCCTGTTTTTCTCTTGGCGCCTCTGACCACTAGTGAAGGTGGTTTTTGTGAAACCATTGCCATACTCCGGCTGTGGTGCCAGTAGAAAACAGAAGAGTGATTAGGCTCCAGAAAAGCAGCACCTATGCTGAGCCGTATGGTATCTTTGCCCTGTTGATCCACCTGGTTGACTATTGCTATATGCTTTCTGGAGGAAAATCTGTGTTTTGCCTCTGTGCTGTCTGGGACAATGATGTCTTAGTCCATGGATAGGTTTCCTACAGGCTGCAGTAGTTTGTGTACTAACCGTTAACTGCAGTGGTGTTTGTATATCGGCTTAGCGGGGATGGATCCCTGTGCTGTTGGAGAAGTGGCAGTTATAGAAAAGATGCAACGTAACTTTTCTGTAAGGAAAAAAGGAAGGTTCTAGATGTATAAACTCCTCCAGCCAAGCACTGCTTGCCCTGATCGGAATAGTCTCACCGATTTTATGGATCCGTGCTAACTTGCGCCTTCTGAGGATTTGCCCATCAATTTTTATAAGCTTTACAGCATGGGATGGAACAAGTATATTTTACAGGTAGAGGGAATACATGTACGAACACACAGTTTCTTTCTTTCTTTTTTTTTTTAAATACCCGTGAATGTGTTACAGATGTCCAGCACATTCATACAGAGGAAGGAAGTATAATCTATTATAGTGCTCAGACCTCTAACGATAGAGTAAATGTAGGCAGTGATCCCCCAGAGCCTTCTGCAAGGGGCAGAGGCAGCGAGCTCGGTGTCTTGGCAGAATTCCCCTTTGGGTGCTGCCGCTCTGCTTCCTGTAGTCCTTGAGACTTGGCTAGAAATAGCTGTATGCAGTTCTTTAAATGCTTGTCCTGATTTCTTGAGTAGTTTTTCCTGTGCGTTTCTAGATAGCTCCAAAGCATGGCTGCATTTGTGCCCGGATAAATATGATTAAGACTTCTGTTCCTGAAGTCCTTAGTGAGGCTGCTTCTAATCATGGCTGGAGCAGATTTTGGCTGATATGTGAGTATTTATTAAAAAAAAAAAAAAAGAATAAAAAAGCACCAAAAATTCAGATTAAAGAAATTATTAAATACATAGTTTTACTTGTAAGGACCTATGCCAGTGCAAGACTATTGTTTACAAATCCTGCAGAAACCTATTGATATAATCTACTAAAATTATTGTTTTGGAATAAAACAGTAAGAGTAGGGTAAGAGGGGACATTGTAAAAGATATGGAAATTTGTGAAAGAAATGGAAAAACATAAAATGTACTTCAAGCCAAGTTTTATATCTTTCTACAACCTATTTACTGCAATTTTGTAAATAATGCCAGAAAATCAGTTCTTTGGGGCAGTACTGCTTCAGGGAAACGTTTATTTCATGGGCAGCAGGACAATGAAACCTGGCCCCTGCAGACGGGTGGCCCTGCCTGCGCCACCGCGGCAGCTCTTGCCCGGGAGCCCGTGCCACGGCGCCAGCAGCTCCCAACACCAGCAGGCTGTCCTGTCCCCGAGCCCGCAAACGCTGCGGGGATGACTGGGACGGGTGCCCTGTTACAGGTACTGAGCACAGCACAGACAGGCTGCGTCGGTGTCCGTGTGTTCCTCCCGGGTCAGCAAGCGAGCTGCTTGGACTTCTCAAAAATGTTTTTTAAACGTTTGAAACCTCTTCTTTCAGCATATAATTTTTTAATGTGTTTTGTCTATTTTAGGCACCTTTCTTAATGTACCACGCTTGCTTTACGCATTGACAGAATTATTGGGATTTTTTCTTTGGTTTGGTTTTCTGGGAGCTAAAGTAAGTCTTTATGAATTTTTAAAGGTAGGTGGTTGCTATCTCATCTAAGTTTTCATCCGTCCTTTTCAAAGTTAGGTTTACTATATTTATCCAGAGTTTTTCCTTTCCTCTTTTCTTCTTTGTTCAGGCTTTGTGTCTGCTCTCCAGGTTAGATCCCCTGCTCCAAAGAAACACATCTTTGACGGGGAGAAAGGAAGCAAAAACTTTTAGTCATTCTTAATCTTTATTTCTAGTGATGTCAAACTTCTTCCCAGTCCAGAAAGATTTGTTTGGTTGCTGAAAAATGGGCATTAAAGTTTTTGTCTGTGGGCTGCCTTCTCCCTTCACATGGTGTTTCCAGGGGTGAGCGCAGCAGGGACCAGCTGCTGGGTTGGGCTGCGCTGCCACCGCACCCAGGGACTTCTCAAGCGGGCAATGATAAACTCCCAGGAAGTTTCGCATGGCCAAATTTTTACATGCTCCATAGGTAGACCTGGGGCCTTTGCATGGACTAATATAGTTAATAAAAATCAGCTTCCATTTTTTTTTTTTTTTTGGAGGGGTTTTCTGTATTCTTCTTTCAGAGATCCTCATCAGCATCTTCCTGAACTGTAAACTCTGGAATTAAATCTGCTCGGACATGCTCCTACAGACCATTTCAAATCAGCAGGACTTGCAGTAGCAGAGGGAACGGAAACTGGTCCCCAACACCTCACTCTGCTCCGCCGGGCTCTGTGCATAGGCTCTGCCATTTTTGCGGCCATGCATCATATCTGACTGCAGATCGTATGTGCGTGATGATCTCCATGGCGACTTGGGCACTTAAGGCAGAAATATGAGCTGGTAAGTCAAGGTTACTCTCCCTCCTCCTCCTCCTTTCCTCTCAGTGCAATGCGGGTGTGTTACGCTTTGGTACGGATGGTGCTTGTCTGGAGCAAAGCACAGCCAATCTGTTTTAATTCTCCAAATCCAGTTTAAACACCTCACACAGATCAGTAGAGCCCTGCATGGGGGTGTGTGTGCGCAGGAGTGGGGGGTGCAGGATCATTTTCTGGGTCTGGGTGCAGGCACGGCATCCCTTGTGGGGGAGGCTGATGCTACGTGGATGGAATACAGTGAGAAATCCAAGGTAGCTTTTCCTGCTCTGGGCATGGGAAAGGTTGACTGGGGGCCAGCCGCAGGGAAATGCAGGTAATTAGCTCCTCTGTCTTTACTAGATACCCTGAAGAAATGGAAACATAAATATTGAATTATAAAGATAGAATTTTTGTAGACTCAGAATATATACATACATTATAAAGCAGAATTTTAGGTCTAATGTGTTCAGTTAGCCAGTGGGTACACTGAAGTTTTGCCTCTTTGTATTCACAAAACACTTTTCCCTCTTTCCATTGGTGCAAGGGACTTGAAATGAATAATGTTTTTCTTGTTTGTTAGCATCATCTCCCCCTGTTGTCCATCGACATAAAATGCAGTGTTCTGGAACATGAGAAAGGCAATACATTTCCTCCAGTTCTTTGTAAGCTGATATGAAGTAGACAGACACCTTCTGAAGTTTTGTGCATGCTGTGCTCTTTTTTTTCTTTGCTGCAACAAGAAAAGCCTTTTCTTTTAACCTGGCTTCCTTTGAAGAAGTAACTCAGGAAGCTTCATGGCCTCTCAAGGTAAGTGCATCTATAGTCTGTATTTTTAGATCATGTTTACAGAAAAGTACAGTCTTGTACGTTTCCAGCAATCAGCAGTCTGATGAAATGAGAGTTTCAGGCTAAAACCACAACAGCCAAAGCACAGTTGTTTTGGCTTCCTTTAATTTTTCAGCATTCAAGAGGCTCCTAAGGAGACCAAAATCTATACTAGAATATTATTTGAATAAAATATGTTACAAAATGTTAGCATCTGCATTCAATCAGAAAATTTAGTGTTTGTATCTTTGTGCTTAAAGCTGTCGGTACAGAATGTGTGGGAAGAGCAGGTACTGAGCCAAGGGTACCACTATTTCTGCACACTTCTTTCCTATTCCACTTATTATTCCTATTCCACTAAAATACCAAATCAGCAAACGCTTTTCACTTTCAAAACTGGCCAGAGTCCTGATAACCACGTAGGGAAAATAAATATCTGAAAAATAACTGAATTTAATCAGATTACTCCTATCTGGGTTAATCTTTGTCACGTATTGTCTTTTAGCAGCAGCCAGTTGGGTACTCAGGGCTACAGGCAAACATTGCAGCACGCTGATCTAACCAGCCTTCTAAATTCATTTTCTCCATTTGAGAAATTCATTTGCTTTCAAATACTTAAACTAAGTAGAAGGACACAAATCTGTTTTTTCTTAACATAAATGCAACTCCACAGAGGTCACCCTGTTGTGACGTACAGAGGCGGATGCTGGCTCAGGGAGTTTCAGCAATGTCTATTTATGTTTGCCAAATGTTTACCCCTTTTTTTGCCCCCCAAATACTCAAGACATTCTGCATTTACAGCACTAAAAGGCACACAGCAGCAAGCAGGTTTTACAGCATCGTTGTACTCTTGCAGTATACTTTTTTTAAATTTTACTTATCTTTAGCCATATAAGAGAGATCTGGTTTTGTATATTTTTAATGCATGGTAGTTAACAGAAGCAGCAAAATAGTCATGTTGTGTAATATGGTTTTCATAATGAAGGAACTTGATAATATACTTCTTTTAGGAACAAGTAACTACAAATTATGTTTGTACAGTATGCTTACTGTACCATACGGTAACTTTTAAGTTTTCCCATACCATAAATGAAATGGGAAACATCCACAAAAATAGACAAAGTGTCAGAGTAGCTTGGATTGTCATCAATATTTAATGTATTTTCTGTTTGATTTTTGTATAGCTTAAAATTTGACAGGTAGAACTGCAATTTGTTGTCTTTTTTTCTCTTTATTATTCGAGAATAACACTAACGCTCGGCCATTTCATGGCATTTCATGTAACAACAAGAGTTACGGCAGTAACAGAACCCTGTGAGGTAAAATGATGCAGAAGAGCATATAAAATATTTATTACCCAGTTATACATTTTTAAAAGCCAGCTACAAATTCAAAGGGGTTACTTATTCTTCCTGTGGTCTCAGACTTTGAAAGGAAGCAGTGGCTGCAACGACAAATTAAGATCAAAATATGATTAAACGATGTATCAGCCACAGCGAGTTCAAATAATGCTAAAGGATCTCATTTAAACCCACAACAGCAAAAGAGAGCTTCAGACTTAGAGCCAAAATTCCTTCTGGACCTCAAACCCCATCGTGCCCAAGTATTGTCACACATGATATAAAAATGATCAGTTTGGGGACTGCTTTACTGCCGAAGTGCAGGGGCTCAGCTTAATACGAGGATTTGCCATTTATATGTGGAGAGCTTCAGCTTGCTCCTTCTTGTTCCGGCAGAGCCAGTGTTACTGAAGGCTGGGGAAAGCTGCTCGTAGCAAAACCAGTAGGAGTTTGTTGCGACTCAAATGGCCAAGGTGATCACCGCACTGTGGGAGACGGTGCCTGTGCCTCTGAAGGGGTGTGGGCATACAGGTGCCTGTAACAGTAAATACTCTCGTTACCTTCGCAGCGCTAGCCAAGGTAACCAACAGCAAACCAGAAAACACAGCTTAACGATATCTGATCTTTTCATTAAGATAATAATGAATAAATACACTGTAAAAGGCTGTGTAGACTTTGATACCAGGGTTGTAACATCCAGCCTGGGGAATTTGAGATCCCTGGAAAGGTTATCTCTAATTAAGAGAAAATATGCATGCCCTCAAGATGCTAGAAAGCATCTTGTTAGAAGCAAGCCCTCAGCAGCCTGGTGTACATTAGCACGCAGGGCAGCACGCAGGGAGCAGGGAAGAGCAGCCTGTGCTGAGGAGCTTGTGGCCACTGCTCGCGAGCTGTCAGAGCGGATTAGGTGCCCTCCAAGACCGCATCTCCTGGTTTAGCTTCATCTACAGTGATTCCACTTTGCATACTCTAAGACTGCTTTATAAAGTGACTCAGAGTGCTTGAAGTGTGGGATCATCAGGAGATTCGTTTCAGATCCTCACTCCTGATCTGAACTAAAATGCTGATATAGTCACAGGCAGAATGTGACATTATTGTTCCAGTTTTGATCCAAGTAGCTAGCTGTTGTTTGGCCCTGTTCATTTCTGATTATTTTTTTCTTCTTTTCCTGCAGAATCTCAGGGACAAACCAACCCAGTCTTTAAGGATTACCTCCCTGGTTCTTCCGACCTTCCTGAACAGAATAAACCTGTTGAACCAAGAAGTCTCTGGAAGCAAACATCACACACTCATAACTTGCCACCTGGTCTGGAGTACCTGAACCAGGTCCTGAATCTTTCCAAATGTTAGAATTGTTTTGTTTTCCTTGTAGACTTCCTTGATACCTTGGGGGATGGGGTTGTTTGGGTTTTTTTCTTGGGGGAGGGGCAGGTGGAGATGGAGTGGCTTTTTTGTTGTTTGATACTACTATGAAATAAGGAGCGTAGGAATGACAACCCCTTCCTTCATTGCAGCCATTCATTTTTATAGAAATCCATTTGTTGTGCATGCAGCTCTCCTTGCACCAAAACCATGGCTTTCTCCCCTTTAGGACTTTTTCTAGGTCATAGTATTACCCCTCTCATTGTTCCCCCAGTTTCCTTCCAGCTCCTTAAGAGCTCACCCTCAGGGAAATGGCTATCAAACTCCAGCTGGCCTCAAAAAGACTGAAACAGGCAGTGTGTGAAGGAATTGTCACCTCCTTATAACCCATCCTTTGAGGAACACGAAGGTCTTCTGAGCAAACTCCTTCTGCCAAGGACAGTGCGCTCCAGGTTAGAGGTAAGGTCCTGGGGAGGCAAGCTCCCAGGGAGACAACTTTGCGAGCATAAGCCTGGGTGGCTACAAACCCGCACCCGCTCTGTGTTGGGTCGCGGGGCAGGAAAGCACTGGTGCCCGAAGAGAGGGAAATGCCTGGAAATGGAAGCGGACACGTAGGTCACAGGCAGAGGAGGGAAAAGGAATGCTAAAGTCTTCTCAGTCCTACTGCTAAACGTGCGGCTGTCCGTGTCGCTCTGTGAAACCTCTCAGCTCCTGGAGCTCAGACCAGTGATGGTGTGCAGGTCTGCTCCACAAGTTTAACCTCTTCCTACATTTTTTTTACTGGGAGGGTCACTCCCTGCTACCGCTTTGACACCGACTCCAGTTTGCATTTCACATGTGGCTGGATTCTGCCACTCTTACATATGCTGAGTAACACTTCATACACCCTGCCTGGTATGGGCAGGGACAGAATCAGGCCCCCAGCGTAGTCCGGTTGTGATGCTGATACACACGCTTCTGCTGTGTTTGCATTTTGGTGGTGCTGGGAAACGTTTATTTGACTCGAGGTCTGTATTTTAGATATACATTTCTGGTAGTTTTGTACAGAAGCAGAAATTGAATGTATTTTATATTTGGAGCTAAGTTACCTAGATAGCTAATGAAACTGGGAGACCCTTCAGAAACAATCTTTCATGTGGAGTTATGATTTTCATTTCATGGTGCCCATGCACAAAATGATATGTGTTGTCAATTACATGAGCATTTGCTCACAGACTGTGGGAGCTACATTTTTTAGTCTAAAAGTGATTGTGATAGTAAATACTTGGCAGGTTACATATTCAGTCCCCTGTATGAACATGAATTATACCTCAGATTTAGCCATACAATGCGGGCAAGCAAATTTTATTACTCCATTTTATAGCAGCTTTACATCTGACACAAAGACAAAAGAGCAAGTGGCTGTCAGAACTATAACTAGAACTCCAGACTCCACTCAGGCTTGTTCTCGGCCCAATAACCATGTGTCTGTGCTGCAGCCCTTGCTAATTATTTCTGACTTTCTCTGCAGTCTGAAAAGTGGAAAGCATGTGTGCAATGCTGATTATTGGCATATACCCACAGCTAGAGTTCCCATGCGTTGCAGAACATTTTGGTGCGCGATGCTGAAGTCATACTGGCTGTGTGACTAATGAAACAAGCTCATACAGGACAGATCGTAGCAGAAAGGAGATCCAACCAGCAGGGAGAGGGCTGCCTGCAGAATGAATGTGGGATTCACAGCTGCCAGGGTGATCCCTGGGGATTTATCCTGACGGACTAAGATTTTCACGTAATGAAAATTCTCAAGTGAATGAAGATGTTTTTAGCAGAACTGGGAATTTCTGATGCCATTGGGAAGACTGGAATACTGTGTACCCTTCTGGTTGTGTGTGTACTGGGGAAAGGTGGGTCCAAATTGAAATAGGCACAGACAGGTACTACTGGAAGGACATGGGGAATAGAGAACCTGCGCTAAAACAAGACTGTGAGTGTTTCATCTTTAGACTAACAAAATGCTACCAGAGAGGGGACTGTGAAAGCTCTCACCCCTAGAAGAGTAAACACCCTGTGGGAAAAAGAGACATTTAATTTATAGAATGATATTACCAGAAAAAAGATTGTATAGAAAGTGGTTGTGAATAAATACAGGACAAAAAATAGAAATTAGGTGCGCGGATTACCTCCAGCAGGAGCAGGGAAGTTAGCTGGATAGATTTGAGAAAGCTGAATCTATTTCTTAATAAGAGCATGATGTGTTTGACTCTGAAACAAGGATCCAAATTTAGTGAATCTCAGAGAGATCCCTACAGTCTTATTCTAAACAGCAATTCAAGGACACAGCATATAGTGTTGGATGAGAAGAAAAGAAAATATCTGTCATGTACGTTAAGGTCAGACAGCAATATTTCACATACCTGGAGTCAGTCAGGCTGAGGAGCGATTCACTTGGCAGTTCAAGGTGCACCAGAGAAGGGCAATAAACTGCTTCTGCCCTGGCAAGCTGATACCATGCTTTCTATCGTTATCACAAGAATGACGCTCTAAACAATTTCCTACAAAACAGGTTACCCAAACCTCATTATTATCTTCCAGATCACAGCCATAGTTCGAGGAATTGGCCAGTGCCCATCACAAAAATCGAGGGAACCTGTGCCCATAGCAGGAATAGACAGACGAGACCTCAGAGAAGAATTTTCCAAGTAGCTCAACGGCGTTGTGCCACCATTCAGGCTTAACTAATTTTGTAAGAAACTTCTTAGTTTATACTTGCTTAGACTGATCAGATGTAAATTTAATGCCCACAAAACCGAATACTGAGAATTAGCTGTGTAGAAGGAATTTTAACACACCTGAGCTCAAGAGGATGCAGACCCTTGTAAACCAATGGGCTTTAGATGCTTTCAAACGCAAGTGCAGAATTCCCTGAATCCACGAGTGCCCCAATAAAATACGCATCAGAATAGTTGCCTTGCAGAAACCAGCGAAAGGCAAAACAAGCCTAGCAAGTGGTACTGCCACGTTGTCTCAACATTGTTTATACATTGTTCACAATAAACCAAGACACAGACCAAGATCACTCAAAGCTTTTAGCAGTTCAGGCCCATTAATTTTCTTTTCCCTGTGAGAGTCTATGTGGGGCAAAGAAATCCATATTAAAATCAATACTAAAATATTAAAATAGCCTTACGATCTTTAACATGTTTATTATTTTTTCATCAGCAGAGCACTTCCCATGAGCTAGCTCCGAGAGCTCACATCTCTCAGGAAACCTAAACAATAAACAGCAAAGGTTCTTGGGAGAAAATTTTTAAGTCCAAATATTTTTTATTATTTCAATTACTGGCATGCACATTTCAGAGATTAATGAAAGGGATAAAGAAGTTTCTTTTTTACCAGCTTTTCTTTGCAGCCTGAAGTAGCTGCAGGAGGTGACTAGAATTGACAAATGGCTGCAACAGTTTGAATACGTACCAGGCAAGGTTTATCAATTGTAAAATATACAGATGCTGGAGAGCTGTGACATGCTGGTCTCAGAAGGTTGCTGTGTGCTTTCTGTCTGCAGCTGTGAGTAACGGCAAAATCCTGCGCCAAGCATTTGCCCATCAGGAATTTAAGGAAAAGAGATTAGCGAAGCCTAAACTATCACATAAAACAGACATAAAAACTCACATAAAACTTAAAGGTAGACTGAAATTAAGTCTTGCTGGTTTTATAATACTAATGACTGTTCTCTAAAAAAGAATAATGTCGGAGGGATGATATGCACAGCAAAGCTGGGTATCATGGCAAACAACTTTTCTCCTGCATTTGTAACCAGCTCACAGGGAAAGACAGTTTCAGCCAGCCAAGGGTTTCTCTGGGGAGCTGCTGTTTTGCCCATTCTGGCACCCTGGCGTGACCGTTTGCCAAATTTAGGGTGCAGAACTCCCGTTGGCTGAGATGAGAGCATTAAAGCTCGTGTGTGCTGTCATTGGCATCATCTGATAGCCCTGCTGGGCTGCTCCAGCGGGGCCCTTTGGGATGTGGCTACAGCACGTTTTGAGCTTGAGCCCAAACTCATTCACTCCTGCACTGCCATGGTGCCCAGCACTAACCTTAGCTTTGGGGCAAGGGGCTTCCCCTCTGCCAAGGCCAGGAGGGAGGAACAGGAGTGAGAAGTGGGTCCTGCTTCTCACATACATCTTTCTGTTGCTGTTGTCTTTCTCATTCCCCCAGCAAAGATTACTTTTCTTCAAATGTGTGGGTGAATTATATGACCACAGCACCCAATGTCGCACTCAGTCATCATTTCAGAGAGATGTCTAAAGTGTGACTTGAGATAGTCCTCAGGCACCCAGCTTGTGCACCTCTGAAAGGAACGAAATCCTAATAACAGGGAGATGAGCAATAAAAATAGGCAGGTGATCGGTGGCAGGCCCAGACCTTTCCAACACCCACCATCTTGCTTATTTATTTATTTTTTTAAACAGCTGGACCAGATAATTATTCATCAGCAAGTGGAGCTTCTTGAAGGTATGGTGCAACCCTTGCCACTCTTTAACTGTGCTGGTACACAGATGTCTCCAAAAGGCTTCCAAGTCTTGCCCCCAACTTGTTGAAGGCATTGCGAAGCCTCCTGCTGACCTTGCGTCAGGCCTGTAATGTGGTGTTAGTGTGGTGAAAGCTCACGCTCTTTATGCCTGTTCCGCAGCAAACCAAGGAGAGAAAGATTACAGTGAGTAATCTTTACACCAGTCCTAAATTGTCTCCCTCAGACACCTCCCTCTCAAAGTTGTTAAAGTTTAACCATCTTTCCAATCCATGGAAAACTTTATTGTCTTTAGCAATAATTAACATGCTACAAGAAACAAAGCAAATAAAGAAAGGAAGGTCAGAAGACACAAAATGAAGCATAAGAATTTCTATTTACATAGTTCCTCGGAATTTCAAAGTACTGAACAAGTATTAAGTTCTGCAAGTAAAACATTTTTCAACGTATTTCTCCCATTCAAAATGTTTTCAGCCTGATTCTTGGATACCTCGCTGGGTGAAAGTTTTGTCACTGAAGTGGGACAGCCTCGTATTGTTACTTTTAACGGATGATAAAGTAAGAAAAAAGCCCAAACCAAAACTCAGGATCTGAATTCTGTTTTGTGATATGTACTTTAGCGTACAGCAAATCGAAGTCTTTGAACTAAACGTTCCTTCAAAATACCGACCTGACATTATTATTTCCTCATAATTGTATATTTTCTTTGTGTCATTATTTCAAAACAATTTTTTAAACTGTCTCTGTTCTGTAGATTTTTAGAATATATACTAATATATATCTACTAACATTATACTAAGGTAATGTTCTACTTGTTTTGCTTTATTAGCCATACTTGGCACAGAGACCTCCAGCAAATACGAGATAAAAAACCACTTGGGACAAAGAGTTTACTTTGCAGTAGAAGAAAATGATTGCTTTGATCGTAACTTGTGTTCGCCTCTAAGGTCTTTCACCATAAGGATTACCGATACCACGGGCCGAGAAGTGATTACCGTGAACAGACCCTTGAGGTGCAACAGCTGCTGGTTCCCCTGCTTCCTGCAAGAGGTGAGCGAATCCCAGCTGCCTTTTGTCCGAGCACGGCGCGGTATGAGCACGGCATTAACGAAGCCTCGCGCGACCGCTGCGAGGGTGGCGGGAAGGAATTCACACCCACCTCTCGTCCTGGGGACTGCCTGGCGGCCTTCGTTTAGAAGTAACTATTGATAAACAAGGCCCTTTTATGAGCTGCGTTCCCAGCGTGCCTCCTCCCTTTCATGGGACCTTACTTTCCTGACATCCCAAATAAAGCTCTTCTGTCTGACGATAGAGATGTCTCCGAGTCAGGTAACACAGCACCCCAAAACACTGCTTGCCCTGACACAGACTGACGTCCGTTAGCGATACAGATGGAAATCACCCACCGTACTCCCAGAGTGTGAAGGATGGAAAATCCCTGGAGGCCACCAGCGCGTGTGGGTACGACTGGGAAGCAGCTCGCCGAGGAGGCCGACGCTTCGCTCCATGGCTCTGCCTCCTCCAGGCCATATATCTCTGGGAAATGGTAGAACTTGGAAATAAGCTGCTTTGAGTGAAAAATGCAGATCTGATACAGAGTATCAGATCTTTTCTCCTTATTTTTGACTCTCCTTTATTCAGACATTTTTCTTGTTTTACGAAAATGTTTTATGGGTTAATTCATTTCCCTACTTTTTCAGTACAGCATCAGGGTTTAAAAAAAAAAAAAAAAAAGGTCCTTTGGTAGCATGGCTACTGGATACAAAAGCTTATAGGATACTCACTGATTACAATAACAAAAACTTTTCACAGCGTACGGCTTTTATCAAATCTTATATGTAAGATGTTAGTTTGGGGTGCAACTTTTGAGCTTCATATTGTCCACTATATTTAAAAACACCATTAGACAGCCTTGTAATACCCAGTTCACAGTTTGGTAAAATTATATATATTCAATAAATAAATATTTTGTCATTATATAAACAATACACTGTTATGGACTTATAAAATTAGTTTATAAGATTTTTTTGTTTTCTTTTCTTTGCTAGTTATCAAATCTTATATGTAAGATGTTAGTTTCTGGTGCAGATTTTGAGCTTCATATTGTCCACTATATTTAAAAACACCATTAGACAGCCTTGTAATACCCAGTTCACAGTTTGGTAAAATGATATATATTCAATAAATAAATATTTTTTCATTATATAAACAATACACTATATGTATTTATAAGTTTTATGGACTTATAGAATTAGTTTATAAGTTTTTTTGTTTTCTTTTGTTTGCTAGTTAGAAGTTCAGTCCCCACCAGGTACAATAGCTGGGTACGTTGTACAGAACTGGGACCCTTTTCTGCCAAAGTTTACTATACAGAATGAAAGTAAAGAAGATGTACTAAAAATAATTGGCCCATATGCAACTTGTGGCTGTTTTGAAGATGTTGACTTTGAGGTATGTTTCTTACGAGTGTTAAGAATTTTAAAGTTTTACTACTTTGAATAAATTTCTCACTCAAAAATCCTGTTATTCTACCCTTAAAAATACTATGTATGTTGCTATAATTATGGAACAGAAGTACAACAATGTGCATTGGAGTTCCTGACTTGTACACTCAGATTCCTACAGATGTTTTCTGGACAGGAGTGACAATTCCTTCAAGGAAATAAACATGCTGCTAAGTGAAGTCCTGGTCCTCTGCAGTCCATGAGCACTCAGACATTGATTTTGACAGGCTCAGGGTTTTGTCCCACATGCATTCACTGTTAACTGACACATAGTCCCTTGAAGCCTGTGGCATTGAATCTGCTGCCTTCTTTACTCTCAGACTGAGAACCACGGGCAGGATTACTGTCCAATATATCTACATCCATTTGACAACATTCATCAGGAGAAAAATAATTCTGAGGAGCCACTGAGATATTTAAGGGATGAGAGGGAGAATGGGAGATACTCGAAGAAACCCTGGACAGAGTTTTCTGGTGTGAACAAAGCGCTTTGCCTTAGTTAAGGAATCATAAAAGAGCTTCTGTGTTGATCAACTCGTTAGCCAAATCAGTAGACTTCAGTGGGTACTGTCCAAAATTTCAGTATACTGTGAGAATCATAGAATTATAGAACGGTTTGGGTTGGAAGGGACCTTAAAGATCATCTAGTTCCAATCTCCCCGCCACGGTCAGGGACACCTTCAACTAGACCATGCAGATGGCTACATAATTGAGAACATATCTGTCAGTTGTAGGGGACAGCGGTCCACAGCAATGGTACTGCTGTGACTTGGACCATATCGGAAACACAAGACAGGAAAAAAAGGACCCCATTGTGAAAGAAGAGCAGAAGTGGTATAAACTTTCACAATTGCTTTCCTCCACTTTTCTGTCAGCTCTAAAGATGCTGATGTTTCCAAACTTGAGACCCTTTCTTGTGTGCTACTCCTAAAGGTAAATCTGACACTAGTAGAGCACCTCAATGATAAGAATAAAAGAAAAACCTGACAACTATAGCGTGTTCTGTGCATCGGGGCATAGTCGTTAATTCTATGGAGATATAATCAGTGTGTACTTGATTTATTTACATTTAGGTGTATTCCTATTTTTTATTTGTACAGGTAAAAGCTCTCAATGAGATGTCAACGATTGGCAAAATTTCCAAGTACTGGTCTGGATTCGTAAACAATGTCTTTACTAACACTGCCAACTTCGGGATCCAGGTCCCTGTAGATCTTGATGTGAGAATCAAGGCAGTAATGATTGGTGCTTGTTTCCTCATTGTAAGTATGCAAACCCAACAGGTAGACCTACAGAGGTGGGCAGGCTGGGACCAAAGGGGCCTTTGCTATCAGCTGTGATCCTACAAAGGCATAAGTGCAGTGGAAATCCAAACCCGCTACCTAAAAGATAAGTTCACTGAAACCCTTTTAATTTGTTGGAAGGGATTTGGTTTTTTCTTATTTGCTGAGCGTCTTTAGGTTCCTAACAGTTTTGTTTATGAAACCGTTTAAATAGTACTCCACATGTAATTCAATATCTTGCATGGCAGGATCAAATATCAACATACATGTCAAACCTACCAGACTCCCCCGAACCCCGTATCTGTTGTGTTTGAACAGGTATATGAACCAAAACAAAAGTTATGTTATTTCTAACGGTAATTTCAAACAGTGAGTGCCACTTCAATAGTTCTGTCCAGTGTTGTATGTAAGACCTTCAGGTCATATGAAATTTCCTACAAAAATTCCCTTGTGAAGATAATCATAAGAGAAGAATTGTATGAAAAGGAGGATACTCACTGCTAGGAGTAAGGATGAAGTTAAGATGCATGTTTTCTAGAATTACAAATTGATATTTGCTGTGTACGTCTTTTGCCAACACTAACGTGTTAATATTAACATCCAATGGTTTCAAAATCATATGTGATACTTACATCAGAGAATATAAAACTAAAGGACAAAACTATTTAAATTATTCACTGGAAAGCGTTTGCTTTAAAATAGCAACAACAGTTCAGATATTTTGCTTTTATTAGGTTAGAAATGTAACTCTCATGATACTTAAGATTTTTGGATTGTGTCCTCCAAAACTCCTGTTGCTCAGTGGCAGAGTAATAGAAAATGACTGACTAATCTAATTACTTTACGTAAAAAAAGCCTACAAGTAAGATTTTAATAGTAATTGTTGCATTTTCGTACCTTCCTTACTGTTCACAGTTTGTTTATTTGTAGGACTTAATGTTCTTTGAAAACACTTTGGATGGATTATAACAAGATGATAGAAACAATAAAATATGCAGAATGTGTTTCAGTAAGTAAAAATGAAAATAAATTTATCTTCTTGCTTTGAAGACTTATACGTTAGATACTTTCTAATTCCTTTTCATTTTCTTCCAGAAATCCCTTGAGCTTTCGACATGATTTTGAACTGCACAAATCCTTGTTTCTTATAGGAAAAGAAAGGGAGCTAATAATGATGCTTATTAAAATATGTCTCATGTAAATAATAATTTCCCACTTACATTTTATGTGTGTTGTAGCTAAGCACATACTGTTCACACAGAGCACTGTTGCTTTGGAAGAGTGCTATTCTCTTCTTTCTCTTTTGATGTTCCTGCATGGGAAATCATGAAAGATTAGATGAAGGCTTGCAGCGTCACTGATGAAAGTCTATGTTTAGAGAAGCCTTTGATGTTTTGCAAGTGCTGGTACCAGTTACTAGCTGCATGAGGGTGTGTTCTGGGGGTTTTGCTATTTCATAATTTTAGAAGTAATTTTCTGATTTGTTATTTAATTAATAGTAACACACTGAGATTGAAAGTAACAAATATAAAGACATCACCCTATGGGAAATTCAAGATGTTATCTGTTTCAGTGAGTCGAAAGAAGGGAAGTGATGTTTGCTAGTAAATTAATTTTATGGTAAAGATTTGTTTAATGAGTGGCAGCCAGAAATTAGGCTTCCAGTACTAGACTTGGGAACGTAAGCCCTGTTCAAAAAATCTGGTCTTCCACTGCTTTTGTTGAATGCAGGCCATAAGGTTTGAGAGATGGTCCTCTATGTGCTAGAGGCGCACAAACTGCTTCACATTTGAACTGTCAGCGTTAAGGATTCTTGCTCCCATCCACTCAAGACTTTTCCTTAAAAGGTTTGTTCCTCTTACTTAATAATATCTGGTGGTTGATAACTTTTCAGCCAGCCTTGCCTGGGGCCACCCTAGAACAGAATTATTCTTTTTGTTTGGCAAGCTCAGGTATTTTCTGTGATAGGACTATGCAATAGGAGCTTTTTCTATTTCAGATAGCAGTTTTACATAGCTGTTCATTCCTGCAGTCACACCTCATCATGCTGTTCCCAAACATTCCCACCAACAGGCTTTTACTAATGCAAGCTTCCTTTGTAGGAACATCCATTATATATACGCAAGACATAAACAGAAAAAATTTTGTTGCAAAATATTTGCTGTATGAGCTTGCTTATGCCTCTCTTAAAAACTCCAATGAACCCTCAAGAAGCAGACCATTACCATACAGTATTGGTGGTAAAAACAAATGCTGTCATAGTCACCAGGCAAGTTTCCAAGGGGAAGATTTTACAAATCACCATGAATGTTGGGTTTTTTTAGCATGAACTAGTAATTCAATTCTTGCAAATAACCAACACATCAACGGAAAGGAGAGGAGATAATGAATAATTCATAAAAATGAAAAAGAGCTAAATTTATCAGGTGATTAATTCTCAACAAATATTTAGACTAATTTTAAATTAATGTTCATGGATATGAATTCAAACACAGTGAAGTCAGGAAGTTGCAACTAATGTTGCCGTAGTGAAATTAACTCAGGAATGCTTATAGATTTAAACAGTATGTTTTAGATTATATACCACACTTAGGTATTTATACAGATTTACATATGTCTTGAAAATAATTGTGGTTAACAAGCTCTGACAATCATCATCTGTTAACCCTTTCATTACTGGCTCTCGCTGTGACTCTTAGCAGTGCAATCAGGCTGCAATCCGCAGAAGTTATGAACTCACAGGGAACCATTGCCGTCACCTTTCCCAGGAGGAAGCACCCTGTGCAGTAGCTGTGAGCTTCGTGGGCAAGAAGCTCCCTCGTGTGGAAATTTATAGTTTTGCAGAATACAGATGACTGACGCCAATTTGCTATTCTCACTAGTTTCACGTTGGTGTCATTCTATTAAATTCAGTCCTTTCACTCCTGACTTACTCTGATGCAGATTGAGAAAGAGAGCCGGATTTTTATAGTAATTTATCTCTTTACATCCCTTTGCCATTGTGACACGCCAACATGACTATTATTGTAGCCAACAGTCTTGGGTCTCATTCAAAACCACGTTCTTGCGCTGTTGTTGAGTTGTGTGTGTCTGAACGCCCGGCTGAATGCAGTGCCAGGTGAGATCAGGAGGCTCCCCTGCTACCTGCTACTCTTCCTCTGCAATTTCCAGCCTTCTTATGACCCTTAACAAGCCAAAGACATCTTTGAAGCAGATGTGTCCAACCGCCATTGAAGTCAATACAAAATAGGGTCTTGCTTACCTGCAGGGCTGAATTTGGCTGTGAGTGTCCACATATATACCTTGTAGGTAAGCAATAGATGCGTATATTTTTTATATATTGCAACCAGATGATAGTACTGTATTTCTTGCACTTAGTGACTTTGTTGCTGTTTAGTGTGTTAGTACAACTTCTTTTTTTTTAAGTGTAATGCTTGCATACGTGTATGAGTACGCCTCTGTTTATACCCACAGCAGCTTCTGAGACATACAGGAACAGGTTCAGTCCCTGGATAAAACAAAGCGCTGGGGCTGGGACAGCTCTTGCTGGCTAGAACTTCCTCTTGACCTCGGTCCCACCCTTCAACATCCTGGTAGAAATTCAGTGCCAATGCCAGCACTTTTTCAACTGGAAGCTCTTTCCTCTAAACCCCAGCTGCCATACGAGGGCAGGTATTTATCCTCAGCAACGATGATGGAGTTCTGCGTGATATTATTAAATAACAGCTAATGTGAACTAAGATTTTTAAAACCTGCAGCTCTAACTAGTAACTCTTTCTTATTAATAGCAATGTGTTTCAGGTTATGGGAGCTACGTATGCTCTTTACAAATCTCACCTCTCACGATTCCCCCATGCTAGGAGTGGCTCTCCAAAGGAGAATTCAGTATTCCCCAAAGGGGGACAGATATTCTCTAAACCAGATTCACGTCCTGAACATCTTCTAGAAAGACACAATTCTTCTAATGAAATAGAAATTCTACTTAATCCAGCCAAGCAAATAGTTTCACACTTGATCACTAGCCAAATTGTAAAGCTGTGTAGTACATAACTCTTGTGTTCAGTAGATGGCAGCAACAGTTCATTATTACAATATTTAGCTTTCCACAGATCACAAGCTGTACCCCGGACGCTGATTGAAGATCAACACACCCTTAACTTCTAATTGATTTCTACCCTTAACTGGACGATTTTATTTTCTTTGTCTGATATTAAACCTTTGTCACATGATGCTGGGTTATCTTTATTGCCTGCAACTTACAGATGAACTATTGGTGACTGATATTTTATGAGATCTGGTAGATGCATAGGCAGAATCCAGTCTACCACAAAGTGAGCTCTTCTGGTCAGCCCAAAAGCTATTTTTTGCACCTGGAGCATCTCTTCAGCTTCCCCAGGTGGACAGGGGAGAAGCCCCAGCCCCAGGACATTCCCTACCTTCTGCAGAAACAGAAAGTGCTGTGTCTAAAGGAGATTGCTTTGCCGTGGGGTCCCTAGAAATATGGAAGGTTTCTATGGGTAAAATAACTTTGCTCCCATGTCGTGTCATCATCGTCCATCACTATGTGCTGTCCTGGGGCAGAGGGATGGAACACCCCCTGTAGTGCCACAACCCCAGATGATACCACTACCTGGGAAGGAGCTGGTTTGTCCACGGGAAGGTCAACCACTTTTTGTAAGAGTGGCAACACAGCATCTCTGTAAGTCCTGAGATCTTTTGGTCATCTAATAATTTGGTGGATGCAAAAGTACTTCTCTTTGTAGACTTTGGTGTGCGTATTGAAAAAATCTCTCTTTGTTTCAATTGGGTTACTTGTTTTAGGATTAGGCAAACCTAGAAATGATCCAGAATACACATTTTCTAATGGAGTTGTCTAAGTGGTACCTGTTTGGAAAGAAAATATATGCAATTTCCTCCTCCTGACTCTCCTCTTAGTTGTATTGATTTCTTTTCAATTAGAATAGTATGTTCTATGTTAGAATGATACATATTCGTTTAATTCAAAGATCAGCTTTAGGTTTTTAAATGTGCTTTTTCCATCCCTAAAAATGGCTCCCTTAGGGGGCAAAAAAGACTTTAGTTCCTTAGGGAAAATTACCCCATATCCGGTGAGAGGAGATTTGTTTTTTTTTTTTTTTCTGGGATCCTAGATGTTTTTCTAAACTCATTCCCTCTTAGGGATAGCTTCCTTAATGCCAAATCATTATTGAAGTACTCTATTAGCACCTGCTATGAGACAACAGTTTGTTAATGATTTGTCAGCATTTTATTACTTCACTCCTCCAAAATGAAGTCAACAAAACAATTTTTAAGAGACTAATAACCTACTTTTTGGAGTGAGACAGCCCAGGCCAGATACAACTTTCTGCTTTCTTTCTGTACTTGTTAGTATTATGCTTACAAAAGCCCACTAACCTTTTACAAAAGAAAGGTCAGAAGGACAGAGACTGATGTGTGCCCAGTGACTTGCCCCAAAGTGCGTTCACTCCTTTATCCCAGACACAGTGAATTCCTGCCACTGTGAAAAGGAGACCTGTGGGTGACCTCACATTGTTGTGTATCTCCTAGATTGCCCTTGAAAATTCATCTCAATTCACAATTAGTTCTTACTCTCCAGTCTCTCTTCGCAAAAACAATACAGAGACTTCTCACCCCTATTCTCACTTTCATTTCCTTCTGGCAAAGGAGTATAAACGTAGTTATTACAGCACTGCTGCAGGAATCGGAGTCCTGACCTCATCTGTCTTGATACCCAGCAGACCTACTTGAAAGCTACAGAGTTCACATTAAACCTTCTGTATTAATGTACACAGGACTATTCAATGCAATGAACCTCAGTCTCACTGATTATTGAAAAGGCACACATGAAGTTCATGTTGATGGACTATGTTTCCAGTACGGAGTCCTGGGGTCAGCTGTGAAGCCATGCAGCACCGGTACTTACACGGCTGGTTTGTCAGTCTTGGTTTTGAAATAAATTTACTTCACTGTATTGCATGGATTAAATCTATCTCCTCCATTTAGTATCTTCATTCACGAGGAATAAATAAGTTAGGCAATCTTGTATAGACCCAAATTCAGTGCTTTCGCAGGCTGCGGGTTCAGTTCTGCGTAATTCTTATTACATGGGCTCTGGCACAGAATAGCTCCTAAAATCTGGATATTGGCAAGCAGACAAGCATGGAGACTGCTCAGATGCTTAAAGATAACTGAGCGCTTTGTGTGCTCTTATTTCTAAAGAACCCAGCACTTTCCAGATTTAATCCTGAAATAACTATGTAATAAAAAATGTTGACAAGAACTCCTGAGTTCTCACCTAAAATCCTAATTGGGAGGAAAGTCCCCACTTACTTGAATGACCTCGTTAACTCTGCTTGTTGGTTGTCTAAAGTAGGAGTACTTTCTGGCAAAGGTTGATAGGTTAGGCTTGGCGTGCAATAAAATAAAATAGTGTTATGGAAAAACGCAGGAGAGAACCAGGAGTCACCGTGTGGCACCGTGAGGGCCGTGCTGCCTCACAGCCATCCCAGCGCTGGGGCATGCTCTCCTCCATCGCTTACGGGGAAGGTTGCACTTCAGGTACACGTGGCTGGAAAACAGGGAAGTGCGCACCACGCATTTTCCATTTTTAGGTTTCTATAGGCCAGTCATAGTAGGTCTAATAATGTTTTTATTCTGGCAGCTGGGTGAGTATTGAGGGAAAATTCTTCCTGTAAGTCATTTCAACAGGACTTGTTAGCTCGTTGTGCTTTTCCACTCTAAGATACTAATTTGAGGGACTTTTTTGCTCTGGGCCACCAACATCAGGTAAGAGCTCTATTTACATTACTGATTTTTTGTATTTTAAAAAACCCCAACATACAACAACAAAACCCTACAAGCTACTGTTGGCAGCCACTGCTGTCTCTAGAAATACTTGTTTCTATCTAGAAATGACCCTGGACACTTTGTTGTTGTTGTTGTTTCGGATGAGCACATTTAGAGAAAGAAAATATCACCGTGCATGTGTCAAGGTCCAGTATTGCTTTGTAAGTCTTTTCTTAGTCGTTTATGGATTGCTTGTAGAAACTTGGGGAATTTTTGGACAAGGCTAATGACTGTTATTATTCTGTCCACGTGTTATTGCTAGACCCATGAAGAATTATATTTTGCCATAAGGAATCATTTTGGGCAGCTGTCTTTAATAATAATGCCCCTACATACCAGCCAGCATGGAAATAAATGTAGCCCAGGATCAAAATAAGGATCACTACTAGAAATACCTCTTATGCTTCACGCTTTTCTAGAATTCAAATGAAAGTTTTGAGCATTTTTTTAATTACTTCTGGGTTTCATGAAGAACCCAAAGTGTCAAAATACTGTTTTATTTAAAAAAGAAAAATCCTATTTGCTTTGCAAATGCAGGGGAGATATTTTGGCTATTATATAGGATAGTTTGCTGAGTGTATAGGATAGGAGTGAAAAAGAGTATTTTTATTTATTTATTTATATTAGCTTCTCTCCTATCTCCAGTTTCATATAGTTGTAGATTAAGGCTCAGGACACCTGGGAAATAAGTAAGAGCCACAAGTGATACTTTCTCTGTGTTATGACCCAGGCTGGGTGACTCGGGGTCGTAGCGGTTTCGTGATTCCCTTGGGCTAAATTAAGGTGAAACGACACCAGGCGATCAATTAAATGCTTTATTTATGGAGCACGCAACTTAAACTTGGAAAGCGTAATAACAGGCGGCGTGGATTCTATTGAGGCATTTATAAGAAGAAAAGGAAAGAGAAGAAAAGGAAAGAGAGAGAGAGAGAGAGAGATATCGCCACCCTTGGATCTCGCGATGACGGTGACGGACGTGGCAATCCTCAGGTGATGGGCGCACACGGCTCCTTGGAGTTGTGCCTTTTATAGCCTAGTTCCCGCCTCTCGGGCAGTTATGTAGCTCCTGATCCTTTGTGCAGGCGCCATTGGGGGGGTGGTCGTGAGCCCCTTCCTCAAATAAACTCTGTATGACCTCTGGCCATACATGCCGGGTCTATCGGAACATGGAACTGCGCACCCTCCGGTGCGCCCTCCGTGACCTGAGTTATCTGACCTCTCCTTTAAGGTTTATTGCTGCCATGCAGACCGTGACTTGTTTTACCAC
>NW_008824403.1:538491-540047 GCF_000699105.1 Pygoscelis adeliae | reverse complement strand
ATTAAACCTGTCCTTCAGCTGCATTGCCTGGAAAAGCTCTCCGGTCTGCTCCGATACCTCTCTCATCTTCTTTCGTGCTTCTTCTATGGTGGTAGCTGCATTGTGTATGGTGAGACAGCACTCTCCATCGGTGAGATTTACCATTCCACATACCCCCTGCTCTTTTAACAATAACATATCTAAAGCTAATCTGTTTTGTAAAGTCATTTTGGAGCTTGTTGAATCTGTAAGTTCATTTCCTTGAAGGCATGATTGGTCCAATTGCTTAGCACGTGTATTTGCCAGGTCAGATTTTCTAAGACAAACTGGTGTCTTTTTAGGGTCACATATGGGGTAAATATATTTTCTAACATCAGAGATGATGTCATGCCCCAGGTATAATAATCAGGTACTTGGATTCCATGCACCGCCCACTCAGGTCGCACCTGGGACTCATCACTTTCCCAGCGCCTTCTGTTTTGATGAGGCACTAAGAAATCGAACACTCTAGAAGGACACATTGTAGGAACTCCTATTCCACACTGTAATCCGGCATGTTGTCTCACATTAAGACGGGAATATAATTTTCCATCCGAGCATCCCCACACTGTGCCCCATGGGGGCGTGTACCTGGTGGTAGAGCAAGTGTCCATCCCGCTGCTCCCTCCCCCACCGTTCACATATGCAGGATCATGGGAGAGGGGAATTCCGCAAGTTGTTAGGGATGTTCCTCGACTGGTTTTGTTCATTGCTTGCTCACATAGATCTTGTCTTTGTTGTCGGAAACCATATATTGGATATCCCCAACACGTACACATATCCCCAATGAACATTCTCAACTCTGGGCTATACCAGGTTTCCAGTGGGTCACCAGCCCCCATGGTATGATTTATCATTTGGGTACAATTAAATAATGAGGACTTGGTCTTATTCTTAATCTTTGAGCCCACTTCAACTAGATCATCAGGGTCTCCCTCTTCTTTGCCCAAAACGTGCCTCCAAGACCAGGCCCAGTGGTGCCAACTACGATTCCGGGCGCTTGTGTTCCCTTCTTGGCCCAGAATATCAATACACCACAATGGGTTTCATGGTATCTTATATTCAAAATAGCCATTGGTGAGGGGAGGCTTTCCCCACACTATTTTCATACAGGTCTGGTTAACTGTCTGAGTTTCATTTCTATATTCATTGCAAGTTTGATTCCACAATTTTTCCCAGGAAAAATTGGTCGGACATTGATACCTGGTCCCCAAGCGATCAACCACTGTGTCGTTTTCTATTGTTAGGCGATAGCTGTCTAAGTGAAAGCTACTGTTTAAATCAATCATTGCAAATTTAAATCCCCCTTCTGTCGAGTCAGGGAGGGTAATACATACTCCTTGTTCCATGTGATTCCAAATACGTACAAACCCCTGTATCACCTCCCAAGCCAAACTGGGGGCACCACCCCGTGATCCCAGTATCCCAACAGTGATAAAAAGAAAACAGGTTTTCCTGTCCATCTTTCTCAATATAGTCACCAAATAATTTCCAATAAAATCAAGACAATAACACCAACCTCAACAACACGCCACTGG
>NW_008824403.1:530120-533534 GCF_000699105.1 Pygoscelis adeliae | reverse complement strand
CGATCAATTAAATGCTTTATTTATGGAGCACGCAACTTAAACTTGGAAAGCGTAATAATAGGCAGCGTGGATTCTATTGAGGCATTTATAAGAAGAAAAGGAAAGAGAAGAAAAGGAAAGAGAGAGAGAGAGATCACCACCCTTGGATCCCGCGATGACGGTGATGGACGTGGCAATCCTCAGGTGATGGGCGCACGCGGCTCCTTGGAGTTGTGCCTTTTATAGCCTAGTTCCCGCCTCTCGGGCAGTTATGTAGCTCCTGATCCTTTGTGCAGGCGCCATTGGGGGGGTGGTCGTGAGCCCCTTCCTCAAATAAACTCTGTATGACCTCTGGCCATACATGCCGGGTCTATCGGAACATGGAACTGCGCACCCTCCGGTGCGCCCTCCGTGACCTGAGTTATCTGACCTCTCCTTTAAGGTTTATTGCTGCCATGCAGTCCGTGACTTGTTTTACCACAATGTTTGAGACATTAACTCTTTCAGTCTCTCACACTCTGTCCTTCAGCATTGTCCAGCACCAGGGCAGCAACGCTGCACCTGGAACTGTAAGTTTCCCTTGAAAATAAGGCTAGGGTTAGACAAGTCCTTACCTTTTGTGATTCAAGGGAATTTTTTAAATGTCAGTATTTAAATCAGGAACTAGATGTGCATTTTATACTCCTTAGAGTTTGGAACAGCTTTGATTCGATAAATATTTGGTTCTGAAACATTTTTACTTAACTGAGCCTACCATATGAGAGCAGCATCACACCAATGCTCTGAAAATGCAACAGTTCAGATAAAAACCAAGAAGTTCAGTGGAAGCCAGGACAAGCAGGTTATTACTTAAATTAACAATTTAGTAAATAAATGAATTAAATGGTTCCCTATCAGGAACAGTTTTATGTCTGCCTTTATTGCTGCAGGCTATCAAGGGCCTGATACAAAATGGTGTCATCTAACACAAACTCCCAGAAAAGTGAAAGCCCAACAAGAATTAGTGGTGCACAATGTATTTCATCCTTCTTGACATAGTGCTGTGACTATTGTCCCAGCAAAGTCAATACAGTTGATTCCTTTCCTTTCCTAATGGAGCCTAACGGAAAATTAAAGAGGTTTTTTCCTTTTGATGATCTGCAAGATGTGTCATTATTGATGTCCTTCATCCACCTGGACACTCATATGGTATTCATTATTGTGATACCAGACCAGTACTCACATTGTTAAAAACACATGCAATGTGAAGTGGTACTGTGCTTGCTGCTGAGGAAAGCTTGAACGAGTGCATTTTCTTCTTGCTTTGCTGAATAACTGCAAGCAGTGCATGAGGAAATAACGTGAAAAATTCAGGGCAATAAAGTAAGGACAAGAGACACAAAAGCTAGGGGTTGGGAGGACTGTAGAGAGAAGTGCCTCTGTAAACAGATTGAGTGTGTCTTTTGGGAAAGGCTTTGCTCAGTAAGAGCAGAGAAACACTGACTGATATGTTGACATTGAACATGCCAGCAAGCGTGACACCTAAATAAAGAGCGTGCATGTGATCCACAAAAACTTCCGTAAGCTAAAACTGTTTGCTTTTAGCTGCAGTGGTTGGAACCAGAGGGACTAGGCATTTTGTCTTGATTTTTGTTTTTTCAACAGAAAACTCATCTCCTCCAATGGGTATATGCATGTGACTTCCATACGCACACCAGCTGGGAGACTCTTACCATAGAGAGGTGTTGTTATATGACCAGGGGGAAAAAAACCAACCCCAAAAAAGCGTATGTGTGACCTGACTTCAGACTAACCTGTTTGTACAAGCAGTTTCCTAAAACGATTTGTCTCAATCCTTTCAGTCTTTTGCTCAGTCCTCTCTTGCCAGTACTGGGTTACAGGGAACACGGTGGTGTAGCTGAACTGTCACCACCCTGGCTAAGGCTATTGGCCCTGATGTCAGGGAAAGGTTGAATGATTGTGGAGCTTGGGAAGAGGAAGAGTCTGACCGAGATGAATCCCTGCAAAACCACAGGGCAACTTGAGCTGAAGGAAGGAGTGAGGGTGTCATGGGAACAAAACGAGCAGGGGGCGGAGGAGAACAAAATATTTCCATCAAAAGTAAACAAATGTTTTCAACTAGCTGTGAAATCTAATATGATCTTTACAAATATGTGCTCGGTGGAAAAAGTATGATGGATCTTCATTACAAAATAAACATCTGCTTGGTGAAATCACGGTTATCTAATGCACTGCTGATCTGTTCAAGCTATAATGCTCTCTTACCTTGTACTTCAGGAATATCACTGATAGAATATGATTAAGAAGGAAAAAAGTTTTAAGAAAATCTGTAGAGATGCAAAATGCACCATGCAGCATCGATGTGCTTGGCACAATATATATTTATTACTACAAATATGTGTTAGCTTTCTCAGTGAACTTTTTACTCTAAATCACTTAACTGTAAAAAGCTAAAATAGAATAATTTCCTGAAGGAGATATATCATAGCAGATGAAGTAAAAAAAAAAAAAAACATACGAAAGAGATCAGACTCCTCCCTTCTCCCACGCTGTTCTGGAAATTAACTTTTGTAAATAGCTTTGTTCAGTCTGTTGTTTATAAAGCAACATCATCTTAACTGCAGTCTTGGTTGATGTAGAAGGGTTTAGAGTTCCAACACTACAGTGAAGCATTCAAAGCCCGATGAAATAAAGGTTAGCCTTTGGATCAGGTCATTAAGGCCTTTTGTCAGATGAGTCCAGAGTAATTGTATGCAGCTCTACCAGCAAGTATTTTATATTATTAACTCAGAGAAAATAACTAGTAAATGGTGTAAAACGTGTTCTAGTTCTAAAGCCACAGAAAATACTGATGAATGCTAATATAGATCCACTTAGGTAGAAATCACATGCTTTGAAATTCTGGGAAAGATCATTGAAAGAGAACCATATAGAAAATTGTAAATACCAGCGTGAAAAAGGCTTTTACCTCAATTTTGGAGACCTGCCTAAGGACCTTATCGGTTCCAGAAACCTGCAGAGCCTACCTGTGCAGACTTGTAGGCCAACTCATCCCATCCAACTTGCAGAAGCTGCAAGTCCAGGGTGCTGGACCTCCCGTCTCCAGCAGGAGAGAGGGGTCATCTCCGAGGGTCAGGGGCCTGGGGGGCACTAAGCTTCCTCCCGCAGCAATGCGGGAGGAGCAGCGCGTGTCTTGGCAGGGCTGGCTCCCGGTATGCCTCCAGCCGGTGCGGTCCCCTCCGGCAGCACGCCGCAAACCTGCTGCAGCTGGAGGAGAAACTACAGTCTTCGGCCAGGAGCTCCCACCAGGACCTGTCCTTGCGCAGGCACGGCAGCTGTATCCTGCCTTTGCCTTGCCAGCAGTGAGATGTGGTGGAGAGGAGAGGAGAGGAGAGGAGAGGAGAGGAGAGGAGCGGAGACCTCAGCGACCAACAG
>NW_008824403.1:524012-529865 GCF_000699105.1 Pygoscelis adeliae | reverse complement strand
GGAGAGGAGAGGAGAGGAGAGGAGAGGAGAGGAGACCTCCTCGATCAGTAGCAACCATCAGCTCAATTACATTAAACGATTGAATCAAGGACTGGATGGCAAATACAATTTTTAATACCACACGATACAGCAACCAGAGAGAAGCATCTCCTGGGCTGTGAGTAACAAATCTGACAAACTTGATTTAAGAAATAATAGGACTAAATGTGAATCTCTTGAAAGCTGTGCTCAGGATTTCGAAGGAATGGTCCTGGCCTGAGCATGAGGTCACTGCTTTGATGAGTAATTTCCTCATGTGTAATTATTTCACATCCAAGGTAATCTGTATGAGATAAGAGTTTACTGTACCTGACATTGGTGGCTAGGTCTTAATAGTGAATAGGTTTATGTCTGATGTAAATCTTCTCCGTTTTCCTTTTCCTATGTTTTCCCCTTCGCAGCTTCCAAACGTCCCCAAATCCCCCAGCTCCCTGTGTGAGAAGCAGTGCCTGGTGCCGAGTTTCCTTGATTCTCGTTCTTAATTGACCTGTAAATTCACCTCATAAACTCTTGCAGATATAGTGGCCCTTCTATCTTACAACTTCTTAATCATCTTCTTAATTAATGAAATCCTCAATATCCCCAGTACGTTTTTATCAGTTGAGTCTGTTATGAAACACATTAACTTGGACTTCATTGGGTTTAGTAACATTCTGTTCTTAGCCTGGTTATGTGTTCAGGTATTGCACTATTCGTCTTCAGGTTGATGAAAGAAGCGAGTGCCAGTGTATATCACAGCAAAATCAGAAGCAACCCCATTTACAGCTTTTCCTTTCTCAGCAGCTCCCTGACAAGCCTAGGGTGCCTAATCAAGAATAGTAAAGTTAAAGGGCAGTATATTTCCGTAACAGTGAATTCAAAACCAGTGCTGGTATCCAAAAGACTAAAATATTGTGAACAAAAGGAGATGTGGACCTGGGTGCTGTCGGATATTCTTTGCTGTGCTAGGACAGAGGTGGGGCTGGGCAGCGGGGGCTCTGGAGGACGGGCAAAGGGAGCGGAGGGGACTCCTCCCCTCGAGCCAAAGATACGCCATTCACCACCACCATGGGCTGCTGCTTACTGGTTTTTTTTATTTTATCTAACTTTTAAAAGGGGAGATTTCAGTTCAAGGCCCCAGGTGTCCTAACATGACCGCTTTATGTGATTCCAGTTTTGTAGCAGTGCAGCAACGTCAGCTCTAGAGGAATTTGGCCGGTGAGTCCCACCCACACACATTCCTCGCATGTCCAGGAAACGTACTGGAGGGAGGGGAGTATTCAAGGACTACTAACACTTTATTGCAGCTGTATGATCTAATGTTGCCTGCAACAGTGCTTAAATGAAAGAACTTGGCCTTGAAAACAACTTAAAAAAACCCCAAACAAACAAAATCCCCCAAACCCAAACACAGGTAACTCTAAGCAGCCTGGAAATCCAGCGTGCCAACTTTGACGCACAGAGCTGCATGACTGCAGTGTGGGGCATGTGGAATTGGCTTGAGCTGGCTTTCCTGGTGTATTGTATTAATTAAGCTGGTATTAATTATGCTTTTTAGGAACAAAAATCATGCCTAGGAAAATGTTGCCTATAAATATCTATTTGCAGTATCAGTATCCCTTCAGCAGAAAACAGGATTTACACAAGCTGCATTTTAAACTCTTGGTATCACAGTTAATCCTAAATGCTGTAAACTGTAATGGCCTATTTCTTTATGTCAAGTTGTTCTTTTCCTCCCTATATCCTGGTTTCCAACTCTAAAGCGGCTTATGCTGGTTTATCTGCAGTGCTGACATTCAAAAACTTGTATGACTGGCAGCAGTAAAACTTTATTTAGCCTCCTTCTCAGTCTAAGAAAGAAATTGGTTCGGCACAAAAACATTTAGTAGCAAAACCAAATACGTTGTATTGTTTCTATTGTTGTTTAGTTGTTTTCCCCTTCTGTTCAAATATCTTGAGGAAAGACTGATGACGGCTGACAGTTCACTGTAGGATTTGCTTTTCCTGTTTAAATTATTATCACGATTGTTAGTGACAGCCTGAGGAGACGTTGTTGGTCAGTATTTGTAAAAATATAAGGACTGCTGCTTTATGGGGTTTGGAACTCTTAACTGTACAAGGCTGCTATCTGGATGCTGAATTAACAAAGACATTACAAGACTAAACCCGTTTTCACCCAGTTTCCCTCTCAAAGGAGAACCCAAAACTCATTTGTTAGACTGCAGGCTTGCTGACCGACTTGACATTGTTAAATGAAATCAAATAAGCTAACGGTCCTGTTACCACAGTTACAAATCTTTAATACAGAGATAATGTGTTAGCTGCCTCTTCTGGTTTCATGAATACATTTTTTATTATCATGGTAAAGGCCTAATTACTGAACCGAAAAGAGAGATACACTGGGACCCGGGAGATGTCGGATGCCTGTCAGATGTTAGCACGATGGAATCCATTTGCCCCAGTTCCACATCAAAGAAATAATAATAATAATAATAATTTATCTACTTTTAAAAATGTTTGGATTTAAACTGCCTTTTACTACATGTACGTCATGTCTGACACACTGGTGGTGGTCTGATATTAGACTCATCATGTTTTATCAAAATGTAGATTTTGCCTATTGGAACATTTCATTATTTGCTTATCTGCTTTCAAAATCGCTACTAGTTTGGACACAACAAGTAGTATAAATGTGAAAAGGAAGATAACATTGATTATGGGTAAGATTCCTAAAATGTGAATAAGTGGGGGTGGGGGACTAGGATTAGCCTTTTAAAACCCAAACTCTCCCAGTAAGTTCTAAGTATTGTGAAAATCCTATCATTTAAAAGTGCATTTTGCGTGACTGTAAATTGTGTGGTCTTTGCCAGCAAAACCTGTACAGTGCAGAGCAGCCAATATTGCCATCCCTGGTACAGTCAGGATCTACCACTCCTTCTGCATTCACCAAAATGTTGTTTCACTTTTGCCCCATCATCCCCAGATGGTTAACACTGACTTCAACTTACTCCATCCTGCCTTGTCCCTGCAGCAGTTTCCCCGCGGAGGGATGGAAGGATTTCGCAATGCAGATGTCCAAGTGCTGCTTGGCAGGCCCTAAATCTTAGGTCAGAAACTGAAGGACCTGGACTCGGTCAGTACCCTTTCCATTCCTCTGCCTATGCAGTTTGAGTGACAGCGGCCTTTCAGAGCTGTGCACAAGTGAGGGATGGGAGACAGGAGAAAAAAAAGTAGCCCTTGGCTGGGGGGCATTGCACCTCAAACCTCACATCCTCTGTCTTTTCTGTATTTAAGACAACAACAACTACTCACAGCTAATCTTTCTCTTCATCTGCCAGGGCTGCTTGCTGTTCTGGGTTTGCTTTCCAGACCACGAGCTGGAGAAGTGAGTTTGTGCCTTCTGCAGGATTATGTGCACAGGCACAAAAGGCAAACCTGCCGGTAATCGCTGTTATTTCCTGTGGCATGCAAACAATGCCTTTCTTGAGGTTAAATGCAGTTAGTTATACACCATTTGAGCTGCACAAAGGCTATTTGCTTCTCGCGTACAGCCGTGAGTGAATTTCCTCCCATGTTCCATCACAAACACCGTACTGCCTGAGCACTAAGGGAAATGGAGCTGTTCAGGTGATATCAGGAACAAAGACGACAGCTCCTTTGGTCAACACAACTCCATCCAGCAAATCAGGATACTGAGACCTCTGTGTCAGAAGCTGGTGGAGGAACTGATCCCATTTCTGGTGTTGGGTACCATGGGATCAGACGAGGTGCCGGAGTTGGGGGGATCAGAAGCTGAAGCAGTAGCAAGTAATATTCTGAATATGCAGACCATAAGCAATATACCTAGAAAATGGGGTCAAGAATCTACAAATAATGTTTCTTTCCAGTTAAACATGCTAAACCTGTAGAATAAATTACTAGGAGCATGGTCCCTTTCTCACTCCTCTTGAACCAACTCCAACTTCTCTTCCAAATGTTTAAGGGGTTCCCCTTCAGCACTAATCAAATCTGCTCAATCTGGGGAAAATAAAAAGGTACTGAGCATTTCAACCCACTGATCTAACAGAAAAGCACTGACTGCCAGTCATAACACCAGTGATCCTAGTTGGATAAGGAAGGAAGTGGAGCATTATTTGATACGGCAAAGACCAATAATTTACTTTGTATTGTGTGAATCATGGCATCTTTTTTTCTGCCACTGCAGGTGAATAGGTTTTTTCCTACTGATAAATGCCTGAAAGGAAGAGGAAGAGATACGCTGCTATCTCTGTTCTCTTTGATGACATGAAGACATCCTCATGTAAGAAATAACATTCATCCGTGTCAAAAAGTCATATTTGCTGGGCAACAGAATTTAAATTTCTGGGTATAAGTCTGAACTGAGCTAAATATAACTGTTTCATTCCTGTTAAAAAGGAGAGGTAGTATCAAATACTACCATGTATTTCTAATTTCCCAACCATGTCAAAATCTATAGCTATTTCTTAAAAAATGTTTAAAACCTATTTCTTGGTGTCTGGTATTAATCCTTTTAGTGGACTCAATGCAGATGTGTGGAAAAATGCTAGTCAGCTTTAGATTAGATTCTTCTGTACCTGAGGAAACTAGCAAAATAAAATCCCCAAATCCTTGTCATATCCGGTGTCTAGGTGAAATTCAGTGCACAACTAGAATAATAGATTTTTTTTGTTTATGGAAAGTTGAATATTGAAATGGAGACCTTATTTTGGGAGTTAGAAGAGAAAGGCTACAGAGTATGTAAAGCTACAAAGTGACCTGTACTTACTCATTTCTGTTTTCTTTATTAAGGATTCAAATTTAATTCCCAGGCTTGGGATTCATGCATGCACAAATTACCGTGATCAGATTTGTCTGGTTTAGATTAAGTACAGCTTACTTTGCAGAGACATACATGGATGCCAGCAGCTCCAGTATGGACTACGTCAATGTATAGGGAGGGATGCAGAAGGTTAGTTCACCAACACTGCAATCAGGACACGAGCCAGATTCCTCCAAATGCTTTCTTTCCCAAACAATTCAGTATTTGTTTGTTCTTGTTCCTGTAACTATGAAGTCCACATGAATACATTTTTTCCCCTGAGGTGGTGCCTTATAAGCAAGGTAAAATTGTTTCAAATACAATTTATTTTCCTTTCAAGGTGGACATACAGCTTGGAGTTATCACCTGTATATAGGCATGTAACCAGGTATTCCATAGATAAAAATTAAAAATGAATGTCTTCCTAGAAGTATAATTACTGAAAAAGCCCAGTGTACTTCATGTCAAAATTTAAACATTTATCATACTGCTTGAATTTTGTGTAGCCAAAATCTTTTGATGGATGTGGGGGAAAATACATTCTATTATATTCTATATTATATTCTATAATGTAAATATACACACTATACTACATTCTAAGACTGGAGATGGAAAAAGTAAATATCATAAGGAGAAAAGCTAAGTATTCTTTAGAATTTTTTTGCATTTTACAATAGATACACAATGTCTTTTCTGCCCTTCAAGTCTGTGCGTGGGAAAAAAAGGGCCCTGAAAGTGTTAGTTAGTTTTGGGTTGGGGTTTTTTCCATTGAAACAGAGTAATAAATTTTGATAGAGTTTTGGGGGTTTTTTTTGAGTGGATATTAAACATGTGGATCTGTAAACAGCACGGACTTCAGTATAAACAACATCATAATGAGCGCTTGACTTTGCTATGGGAACAGGCTGAAGCCCAGCCAAGCACTACTCCTCCCCTGGCACCGACTCAACTGCGCGGCTCCAGCTCGGGGAGGCATTGCTGGGAGAGCAGGCTGCCTGGCTGCCAGCAAGGGCAGG